>NW_026558509.1:0-174525 GCF_026930045.1 Uloborus diversus | reverse complement strand
GTTTTTTGGGTTTTTTAAATAAAACCAAAAAAAAAACTCAACTAAAATTGGGTTTTTTAACAGAAATGTGGTTTTTTTTTGGTCTTGTTTGGAAATGTGGGGTACTTGTAGCATATTGTAGCGTAAGTATATGGACAAAGCGCGAAAATTGTTTTTGGGTTAAAAACAGCAGAAAACTAGTTAAAATTCAGTATTTTCTGAAAAAAAGTATAAAAGACGATAAAACCCAAGAATGGTGAAGGTTCAGATTTTTTAGTTTTCATTATTACCAACAGTTAAGGCAAAGTTACTTCTCGAGTGATAAAATTTTATTTGATAATAAGAATATAATACTTGATAAAATGAAATACTTGATTGCATTTCTTTTTATTATGCAAAACTACTGTAGAACCTAAAGTAGTTTAAATCTCCTTTTACTGAATTCCAGCTTAATCAAGACATTTCTTTGTTGCCTGTTTTTCATTATGTTGCCTGTTTTTCTATTTCTGTGTACACAAAGTAAGAAATATTAAACTTTTTCGTAAGATAATGAAAATGCTGTACACCCTGTTCTGTTTTCTGTCAACAGTTTGAAAAACCTGCTAATTTCTAAAAAACATACCTTGTTTATTCCAGATTTGTGATGGTTTTCAGAAAATAATTCACATGAAAGCCTTTTAGCTAGAGTAGTTTCCCCTGTACAATCTACAAATATCGAGGAAAATCAGACTTGACAGGACTTAGTCAAGATAATTTGAATAATTTATTGACCAGTTAAGGAAAAAAGTTTAATACATTTATTTAAAATCTTTGAAGTTTTTTTTAACGCCGTTAAGAGTTAAGAAATAATATTAAAGTTCAAAATTCATTTTTTATGTCCATTGTCTGTGGTAAAGAACAAATAAAAAATAAGTTTAAATTGTGAAAATTTTTAAATCAATTAATTTTTTAAAAAATTTCTCAGAAATTTAAAAAAACCCAAAAGTTGGCTAAATGATGGGTTTTTTTAAATGGGTTTTTTCAAAAAAACCCATTGGGTCCAACCCAATTGGGGGTCCAATTCTGCCAACCCTGCATTCCCCCCCCCCCACTCCCATTGCTGCGCCACTGATCTTATAAAGGCCGTTTCTATGGACACTTTCAACCCCGGAAAAAACCTGCTTCCCTCTGCATTCCGGTTATTTGCAGGGTATGTGTGGAATATTTCTCGTCCTGCTCGCTTCTGGTGTGAAAGCGGTGTTTTTACGCAGAATGCATCAGGCGAAAGAAATTCGCCTACTAGCCGCTAAGGATGCTGGGTAAAAACCGCTTTCTCTGGTACACTGGAAAGCCTCTTTTTACATGGAAATGGGGAATTTTTCAATCGTTTTTTTGAGGAGCCAGAGCGGGGATTTACCGGATCAAAAAGTGTGTTATGAACGCGGCTGTTGTTAGATTAGTTTTTCAACTTTGTTTATCTATAATCCGTTTACAGGCTGAATTACTTTCTCCAATTTACTGTTTCATATTTGATTTTTGTGAACTTTTAAAAAGCAATGTGTTGTTTATTTTGTATTTGATGCAAAATAACTTATTCGTTCAATATTTTATCAATAAAGAAGATAGTCAATGAAAAACTCGAAGGGTTTTAGGAACGTTCAACTTTAAATAATCTGAATTTTGTGGTTGTATGTGGTTAACGATCCCATAAGCTCATAAATATCATGTAAATATAGTGCATTGAGGAATTCAGACTGGAATATTTCATTTGTTAAATGTACTCAATGTTTGATTTTATTCAAAGTTTATTACGCATGAAATTAATGGTATTTTTCTTTTCTTTTCGCAGATGTTTCTTAGAACAAGGGTTGATTACAAAGCTGTACACATTACCACCTCATAGCTGAAGCTACTTCACCGTAATTTCTCGGCGAATGTGCAAGTTCATTTCATTCATCTGTATATACATATAGAAAGGTAAGGTGTGCGTAGTACAAAAAAAAAAAAAAAAAAAACATAGGATTTTTAGCAACAGCAAAAAAATGACATAACAAAATTTTTTGCTAAAGCTGGGTTTGAGATCACATGAGTGGTAATTGATGCAAATATAACAGCTTAACTGACATTTTTCTTAAGTATTTGATGAGTTTTGTACACAATAACTTTCCCCCAAGAAACACTTCTGATTTGAATTAGACTTGCATTATTTATCCCTAAGTATTTTGAGATGTCCAAAAAAAAAAAAAAAAAAACCACTTGGTAATTATTTCATTATCAAGTATGGCTTGCTTAAGTAAAACAGATGATTTACTAATATCTGAACAATGAATACATGAACTAAATGTTACTGCCAGTGCTAAATAATGTTTCGTAAACAGATAAACAAAGTAAAGCAAATAATTATGTTCTGAAAAATGTGACACTTCTGCTTTTTTTTAAAATTAATTTTCTGTTTTGGTTCCTAAATTGGAAAATAAAATAGCTAAATGAACTATATAAAGTATGTGGGGGTGCCCCCTTGCCCCCCCCCCCGAAATGCTCTCTTTCACTTTTGTAAATACACTTTTTGTAATCTAAAAACCTTGTCATAGAAATGCAATAAATTAGCTTCATACAGAAATGAATATATTAATAAATAAATAAAAAATATCTGTTTATCCCATAGTAGCAATTAGGTGATGTTATAACTGAATTTTTCTGCATTGAATTCTTATTGTTTTTTTTTTTATACTAGTGTGATACACAATTTAAAAATGTGGGTTTATTATTCAGTTTACATGATTTAGTGTTGAATGTAAGTTAATAATCTAGAAAATTCACTAAAGGGCTATTCCATTGCAACGGGTGTGATGGTGAGACACTTTTTTTACCGGTTAAACCAACATTTCGAGCACTAAATCAGTTAACAAATACTAACAAAGAATTTTAATCATGTTTATGCATTTGCTTGAATAATTAAAATGAAGCAAAACTGTGGGACTTTTAAATTTTTTTAAAGAAATTTTTAAAATCTTGTGACGTTTGCAAAACATGAGTTTTCACCTGCACTCATATTTCTAGAAATTCCTGTGAATATTTTAATGTTTCATGGCTAAAGCTTTTTTTTTTCTATTAGAAGATATTCAAATGAAACTTAATACATGATATTTATAATGAATTTAAATGTTTTTACTTAGCAGGAAATTTTTTTTGAGCAATCACGATTGCTTATTGCTTTCATTTGTCTGTTTTTGGCGTCCTATCATTTTATTTTCCCACCAGCACCCTCTGCAGCATCATCGTCGATCGGCTCCTCACGATGCTGCTCCTATAGCAAAAGCGGTTTCCAGGTTGCATCCATGTCCTACACACACGCGCATACATACACAACTACTCACACACAAACACACGCGCATACATACACAACTACACACACACAAACACACGCGCATACATACACAACTACACACACACAAACACACATACATACATACAGACACCTACACATACACACACACAAAAACATACACACACACATACACACAACTACCCACACATTCATGCCTGCACACAGACACAAGCACATATGCCTACACACATACTTATACCCCCGCACACACACATTCATACACACAACTACCCACACACTTATGCTAGCACATAGACACAAACACACATGCTTACACACACATACCTCCTACACACAAACGCACATACCCCCACACACAAACACACACGCCTACATACACACACTCGTGATTGCAAAAAAAAAATAATTTGAATTCAAGATGTCAAAATTCAAATTAATTTTTCTTTTTTTTTGTGTTGTGACGGGTGTGACAGAATTTGTGACGGATGTGACACTGCAAATCCGCTACTTGGTTGAGCAATTTCTGAAAGAGTAGTGATCAGTACAGATGACAAACTTGACAGTAGTGAATATAAATTATATTTCATAAGAAAAAAAGCTAGTACTGGGTGTACATTTAGTTTAGCACTTCTTTAATGGCCGTTAACGAAATTAGGTCAAGTGTAGCTTTTTTTAGTAATTACAAACACCTTCTTTTTTTTAAATATCTCGTTTTACAGGGGGAAATCAACAGGGTCATCCATTAGCTTGCATATCTTTACTTTTTTTTTCTTTTTAAAAATAATATGTAAATTAGTAACAATATAATATTGTAGAGCTTTGTAGTACAGTTGAGTAGACCCTCGTTTTACGCGTGGGTTAGGTTCCATGAAAATGCCGCGTAAATTGAGACCTAATAATAGTGTTGAGATAGGGGTTTGGCTCCGTAGATAACATAAAACTTCATTCTAGTGATGACTAATTGTGTAAAAAGTTTAATGTGTACTTATATCGACTTTTATGCACAACATGCATAAAGAAATCATAAATTAATTTCGTGTTCTGTTTATAAAGAGGAGCTGGCAGTGATAGTCTTTTGGCAGTCATTAAGAATTTTTCTCCGTAATTCTTTGCAGAGCATTAAGGCATCCATGATCACTTGCGCCATTTCCATAATAGAATCTTCCTTTGCTAACAAATCAGAAAGATTATTTCTATTGTCTAGGAATGACTCAAGACTTTCGATGTGAACATTTTTGGTTGTGCTTCACCGATGTCGGCATCCTCGTTGGTTTTGTCCTCCTTTGTCACTCCTAAAAGCTCTTCTTCCAGTGAGTCCTGAACTGCGCGAGTTTAATAACTTTACTTCTGGAAAGAGCTCTGGAGCCAATCGCATAAAATGTCTCCAGTGGCCCAAGCTCGATGATTAGCACGCCAAAATGCAGTTGATTATGCATAATCAGCAGTCTTTAGGAGTTTGGATTTTGAAAGAGGGGAAATTTTTATCTGTTCGCATTGCCGCAGCCGCGTAATACCGAAACTCATCCGCGTGAAATAAAATAAAGGTGTTAAATCTTAAACCCGCGTAAAACGAGGGTCTACTGTACCACATTGGCTTGGGTGGTTAGTGAAAAGAAAATTAAAAGCTGCATTAGGTGTTAATATAATCTGCCTGGGAGTAAGATATATGATTTGAGTCGCCGTGATAGTTATATTTTAATTTACAATGTAAACTTTGTAGTCTGTTCAGCTTAAAGATTATTATCAAAGTTGGTTTCCCAAAAGTTGTCACTTCTCTGAACTTGAATTTCTTCATCAATTCAAACTTGCAGACGATATTCACTCAGACTACAGTGTTTGTTTTGATACACAGATCAATTCGTGTCATCTTCCCTGCACAGTTAGATAAAAGAAAAGAAATCAGTTTGATTTGGCTTAGCTCAATTTGACAATGTTGTCTGCATTTCCTACAAATACTTTAGCTGTCACATTCTATACAAAATGGTTAAAAAAAATCTAATCTCATGTCAGTTGAAAATCCCCTCTCCTGGAAAAGAACACGAGTTATACATCATTTTTGATTCAGTTCTACAGTGTTCAGAACATTTTTTCACTTTTAATGTTAAGTCAATAGGGAAGTTTTCGATTTTTCAATTTTATTTTTATACGATAGAGTTGATAGACATCGGTAAACGATATTTATCCGCGTTCTCATTCCTAATGTAATGTAATATAAAATTAACTTTATTCAAATTAGATTAACTTCTCAACTCTTTCGGCACGTGTAAAGTTTCAGTTTTAGGTTGGCATCCTTTGATGCCCAATCATATGCAAATGAGGCAAGTATAAATAGTGAACGATTCCAATCGTTCTCTCTCTCTTCTTTTGGGTTCGTCAGCCTCTTGTGAGTTAGGTCCGATAGGTGTTGGGGAGTTGCGAACTCCGCCTCCACTTATGGCCGGGTTTTATTCTTAAGAACTTATTTTTGTTAGTTATATTTATTTTAGTTACTATTGACCAATAAATTCTTGGTAAGATTTTAACAAGTTTCCAATGTTCATTTCTTCACATTAATATTTGATTCTGCACCTTCCACTGTGTGATATTATCTCTGCTTGTATAAGCATGTAACATTGTTGACTGACTTACGAAATTTAGCCCTTCGGCTTTTCGTTTAAACATCGTAAGTTATCATAAGGGTTATGGGCCCAGCCCTACCCAATTGTATCATAACAATTACGTGTTCAGTATCATGATGTATTAAGATGTTTTCGAATTGTTAGCAGAGTAGAGTATTAGACTTCTTGTTTTTGTGATGAAATGGAATGTTGTGACTGACTTGTCTTTTTGCTGAATCGGTAGATGACAAGTGTTTGGAAATCTTTTCAAATTGTTTTCCCCGCATGGCGTTGAATGAAAACTGTGAAAATAGAAGCTTTTCTTTTGCCTTTTGGAAATTTGTATCGAATCTTTAAGCCATGTGTAGTGCAAACTTTTTCTCAGACGTTTCGTTTGCATTTTATGGGGGGATATAGTTGGTTTGGTGTTAGGCAGAATAGTGGCTGCTAAATTCAGCGGAAGACCTGGACTTGTTCCAGGGGGGAAGCTGTAACAGTTGCACTATTTAGGTTTTTTTTCGGGGATATTTTGAGATTTTGTTGGTTGTTTTTTTTTGCAATTAGGTTTTTTTTTATTTTTTTGGCGTTTTTCGTGTTCTTATCAATCATGGCATCCCAGAATGTTCCTATCGAAAAATTAAGGTCTGACAACTATGTGAGTTGGTCATCTGATATCAAATTTGTCCTAATGGAACGAGGTTTATGGAAGATAGTTAATGGCATTGAAAAGGAACCTTTTTCTAATGATGAAAAAAAGGCTACTGAGCAAGAGATTCGTAATTTTCAAAATCGACAGGATGTGGCTCTATCCATAATTTATTTAAATTTGGAGAAAAATTTCAAAAAGATAATTGAAAATCAGGTCAACGCGGCTGATGCCTGGAAGGCTTTGAAAGATCACTTCTTTCCTGACAATCGTTGTCAGCACATGACATTGTTTTCCGAGTTATCCCAATGTCGTATAAAAGAGGAAGAGTCGATAAATCTTTTCGCTGCCCGTACTCGGCAAATTTTCGAAAGAATTAAGGCTATAGACGCGAATTTCTCTGAAAATTATTTGATTTTTCAAATTTTGCGTCATTTGCCCTCAGAATTTGACAATATTTGTCAAGTTATTCTTAGAACTACTGCACAGGAATTCACATTTAATAAAGTAGTCAGCGAACTTATTGCCGAGGAATCGCGTATTCGACTAAAAGGTGAGGACGATAAAATTATCGGCAGAGCTAACTTTGTAAAGAAACCGGGTAATTTTGACAAGAAAGGAGTAAATGGGAAACTAATTTGTTTTAACTGTAATAAACCCGGCCATAAAAGAAATGTGTGTCAACATAGAGTTGACAAGGACCTCGAACAACGTAACAGAAAGTCAAGATCACCAATCCGGAACAAGAGGAAGGCGAACAAGAAAACTGCGAGGTGCAGTTCCCCATCAGTGGAAAAGGAAGCATGTGAGTACCAGAACTTTTTCATTTCCGAAGTACATCTAAATGAAGTATCAGAAGACCCAAATGAATTTATTTTTGACACTGGTTCCACCCATCCTTTCGTCAACATTCGTAGTGCGTTTGAGGACTTTAAACCATTACGAAACAAAGAAATGGCTGTAGCCGTTAGAAATGAAACTTTCCCCATTTTGGGGATGGGAACTGTGAAATTAAAGTTTGATGATACTATCATTGTTTTAAAAGATGTAATGTACTCTCCTAATCTGCGTCAAAATTTGTTATCGGGTACTAAATTCGATAAGGGGGGTGCTAAGTTTGAAGGGGGAAACGGCTCCGTGACGATATCTGGTCGAAATGGATTTATATTTAGAGCAATTTTAAGAAATGGCATTTATTTTGTAAAACCTCAAATTTTGTATAATAAATCGTATCAAGAAAGTATAAAACTAAATAAAAGTAATGATCATTTCGAAAATGAGAAAATTGAATGCTCTAATGTAGAAAAATTAGAATTGTGGCATAGAAGGCTGGCACATATTAACACCGATAGTATCAGAAAGAGCGGTGAATTTGAGTGTGTCCATGGCCTGCCTAAATTCAAAAATGTAAAAATAGATTGTGAAAATTGTAAAATTGGTAAATTTAAACGTGTTTCATTTAAACCAATAGGTAAAATACGGTCTAAATGTCCCCTTGAATTACTTCATGCTGATGTGTGGGGTCCATGTAATATTAAGGGAAATAAGGGGGAACGTTTTTATTTATCAATCATTGATGATTTTTCACGTAAATCTGCTTTGTATCCAATTAGTGAAAAGAGCAAAGTACCAGAAATTTTCATAAGGCACATAAAGCGTGCTGAAAGATTTTTAAATCTTAAAGTAAAAGCTGTTAGAACTGACAACGGGGGAGAATTCGTAAATAAAGTTTTTGAGAATTATTGTTTGGATAACGGTATAAAACACGAGTTAACCAATATTTTCAGTCCAGAGATGAACGGTTTGGCCGAAGTGTACAATCGCTCAGCCGCTAATGCTGCAACAGTATTATTGGAAGAAAGCGGGCTAAGTAAAAGATTTTGGCCGGATGCTATGCTTTATTTCAATTATACTTGGAATAGGATTTGTCACTCAGGACAAACTAAAACACCTTTTGAGTTATATGGTGGACGTAAGCCAAGTGCTAGGCACGTCAAACCTTTCGGTGTTTTGTGTTATCTTGGAACACCCCGTCAGCAAAGACATAAACTTGATGTTAAAGCCAAAAAAGGTATATTTTTGGGCTATGCATTTAACACTAAGGGTTTTCGTATCTGGATTCCCGAAAGCGGAAAAATTTTTGAAAGTATAAATGTAAATTTTAATGAAAATCTTTATTACAAAGAAGCTTTTAAAAATATATCAGAGAGTGACTCTAGTGGAGCTGTGCTGGGTCCCTGTCTCAAATGGTCAAATATTCAATCAGATTCTCAAAATTCAGAAAATGAATCGAATTCCGAATCGGATAACGGAAGTGAAAGCCCGAGTACGCCGTCTAAATTCTTATCTTCTGATGAGAGTGAAAGCGAGACGAGCGGGGATGAATCAGATTCGAATTCTGACTTGAGTGAAAATGGGGAAAACCCACCACGCGCACAGCTGCGTGAAACAGAATGGGTGAGGAAAGCAATCCCAAGGTCAGATAAATCTCGTACTGATATTTATTTTTATGAGAAACATTCTTCTAAACGATTACGTTCTTTAAATGATGTTGAAAAATATTGTTCTGAAAATGCTATTTTGTTTAAGCCACATTTATTTGATTTTAATGGTAAAAATCTATATCAAGGTGAAATTTCTGATCAAACTGTTCATTTAAATTTATGTAACTTATGACTAGATGATGAAATTGTAATTCCTAAGAATTACAAACAGGTTCTTAAATCTAAGCAGAAGGACCAGTGGTTAGATTCAATGAGGGATGAATTAGAGGTTATGCATTCTAGAAAAGTGTGGGATTTAACACCTTTGCCTGCAAATGAAAAACCAATCGGATCGAGATGGGTTTTCAATGTTAAAAGAGATGAATCGGGGAAAATTGTTAGGTATCGTGGGAGACTTGTTGCTCAGGGATATGCACAATCCCCTGAATCGTACGATCAGACTTTTAGTCCGACGATTCATTTTTCATTGGTTCGATTTTTCTTTTCCTTGAAAATATCAGAAGGTTGGTTTGATTTGCAGTGCGATGTGAAGAATGCTTATTTATATGCACCTCTAAAAGAATGCATCTTTATGAGACAACCACCGGGTTTTGCAATAGAAGGGAAAGAAAATCTAGTTTGTAAGCTTAATAAAGCAATTTACGGTCTGCACCAGAGTGGCCGTATGTGGTTTTTTGAGATAAACAGTGTTTTATTGAAAATTGGTTTTCAGAAATTTGAAGAATGTAATTGTGTTTATATTTATAATTCATGTGTCATTTTATTGTTGTATGTTGACGATATTGTTTTGCTCGCACGGAAAGAAAAGAATTTAAATCATGTTTTAAATTTACTTAGGAAAAATTTTGACTTAAAAGTTCTCGGAAAAACGAAAAAACTGTTAGGTGTTGAATTTGAAAGAACTGAAAATGGTTTGAATTTGTTTCAAACGAAATATATCATTGAAGTTTTTGAAAAGTTCAAACATTTTAATTTTCCGGTTTCATCATTGCCGATTTGTAAAGGTACTGTTTTTTCGAAATCGAATTGTCCTAATACAGAAAATGAAAAATTTGAAATGTCAAAGATTCCTTATCGTAATTTGTTGGGTTGTCTTTCTTTCATTGCGAGCAGAACGAGACCGGACATTTGTTATGCGGTCAATATCTTCAGTCAATTTCAAAGCAACCCTGGTGTCATTCATTGGAACGGTCTTTTAAAACTTCTGGGTTATGTTTTTCAAACAAAAGATTTAAAACTTAAATTAAATTGTAATAGAACCCAATTAATAGCTTTTTCTGACGCCGATTATGCAGCTAATCGAGATGATCGAACTTCACTCGGGGGGCAGTTAATTTTGTTGGATAATGCGCCGATTGAATGGCGAACCTTCAAGGAACGTTGTATTAGCCTTTCCACTATGGAAAGTGAGTTTGTGGCCCTTTGTGAAGTGTCTAAAGAGCTTATGTGGTTTGACCGTGTATTAAACGAATGTTTACGCTGGGGAATTGTTAGAAAAAGTAAAATTAAATCTGTAATGTACGTTGATAATCAATCGGCCATTGACTTTGTTAAATCTCCGATTGAAAATCACCGTACAAAACATATTGATGTAAAATTATTTTTTGTTCGTGATTTGATTCAACGGGACATTTTTACCGTAAAACATGTAGGCAGTAAATCCAATAGGGCCGATATTTTTACGAAGCCGCAGACCCGTTTTGAACTGAATCGTTTTTGTGAACAAATATTTTGTTAATTTTTAATGGTATGAAATTGTTTAGTATAATAAATATAATGGGATATTAAAGTATAAATATTTTTGTAACAACTGAAATTCTTTTTCAAATTTCTCGTTGGTTTAATCTTTGAGATGGAGGAATTTGATTCAATGACAAGAGTTTATTTTTGGAAACTAAGCGTTTTAAATAATTTTGTCATTGTGAAAAAAAAAAAAAGTTTTTGTAAAATCATTGTGCCCATCTTTTTCAAAGATACTGTTTCGAGTATTTTTGTCAATTACAGTTTGACAAGATAGTTTGCAGTGGAAATGTTAATCTTGGACTTACTATTTCCTTGGACTGTGGATCATCAATAGGAAAGAAGGACTTTTTTTGAGAAAGGACTTCAATCAAATAAGCAGTGATGTATTGAGCTGCAGCTGCTGATGGATGATGTATTATGATGGATATATATCCATATTTGTTTATTGTTGAATTGTTAAATTTTTTGTAAAAGATTAAGCCTGGCCCTTTGTGGATTTTTTTTGGGTTATTTTTGAATCTATTAAAATTGTATAAAAATTTAAAGTTTAATAACATTACTGAATGAGAAGGGGGGATATGATAGACATCGGTAAACGATATTTATCCGCGTTCTCATTCCTAATGTAATGTAATATAAAATTAACTTTATTCAAATTAGATTAACTTCTCAACTCTTTCGGCATGTGTAAAGTTTCAGTTTTAGGTTGGCATCCTTTGATGCCCAATCATATGCAAATGAGGCAAGTATAAATAGTGAACGATTCCAATCGTTCTCTCTCTCTCTTTTGTGTTCGTCAGCCTCTTGTGAGTTAGGTCCGATAGGTGTTGGGGAGTTGCGAACTCCGCCTCCACTTATGGCCGGGTTTTATTCTTAAGAACTTATTTTTGTTAGTTATATTTATTTTAGTTACTATTGACCAATAAATTCTTGGTAAGATTTTAACAAGTTTCCAATGTTCATTTCTTCACATTAATATTTGATTCTGCACCTTCCACTGTGTGATATTATCTCTGCTTGTATAAGCATGTAACATTGTTGACTGACTTACGAAATTTAGCCCTTCGGCTTTTCGTTTAAACATCGTAAGTTATCAAGAGTAACATGTATGAACATCATAGGTGAAAAAAAGTTTGTGATACGATAAGTAGATTTTTTAAAATTAATTTTTAAAGTTCAGGCGCTTATGATGTCAAATGGCATAGGAAGTGACGTCATGCGCTCTTCCGATAGGGGAGAAAACGAAGTACGTGCATTCGACTTCGAAGACGAAACATAAAAGGCTTATCTCCTCACATTTAACTCCTCCCGTTTCTGAAACAATTAACCTCTCATCCTCTTGGAAATATTCGAATATCATCATTGATGTTTCTTGAGGAAGATTATTTAGATTGTGCTTTAACGAATCCAGCCTCCATAGTGTGTTCAAAAGGATTATTGAATTTCTAAAAAATAAAAATATCAGCGCACTCAAAATGTTCCTATCAAAAACAAGGGATCTTTGGCGGAAGGCTGCCCATTAGTGCCCGGTGACGTAAGCTCGTGACGTTTCAGAAGAGCGCACTTTTGCGTGTGGATTTTTAAAAATTAAAAATCAATCACGGTGTTTTAAAATTCGGCGATGGTGAATTTTTTAGTTTTGAAGGTCAATTAACAATATCCAATAGCCAAAATATGAACATTTAGTAGGTTGCAACTTCCCTATTCAGATTCAGATCAGTAATGCTAGCATTTTAAAATGTCTCATGGAGCATATTTGTCATAATACATTAACTTACTTCCATAAGGGATCAATTTTTTTTATATTTTATTTTAACCATGCGCAAATTGTAAATGTGTTAATTGTTAATGAGACATTAAATTGCATCCAGAGAACCTGTGCCATAATTTTCGGCAAAGTTTACTTGTTGTGCAATTACAGTGTCTCCTATACAGTAAAACCTGTAAAGTTGACCACCTGTCTAAATTGGCCGCTTTTGTCAGGAACGGAATTAGTCCAATCTTATATAATTAAGGAAAACCTCTGTAACTTGACCACCTGTCTATCTTGACCACTAATATACACCAGCTTTGGTTTGGAGTATTGTAAAAAACTCCCTTTGTAATTCCTTTGTAAGTTGACCACTAGGCAAAAGCATTAGTTTGTACTAAAGGTTTCATCAGTTATGCCTCAAATAAATAACCAGACATTTTAGAAAAACCTATGAACATTTATGTTTTCATCGAAAAACATTGGGCTCATGTTGAGTCCTAGAAAATGCCAAATTTCATTAAGGAGTTATTTTGTTGAAAAGTAGATTACCATTGTTACAAATGTACAAGAAAAAAATCAAAGAATTTAAGTCACTTTTGACTTATTATGAATTTTTAGGAATTGTTAATGTCAAGTAATGTCAAGGGTTTTTCATAAGCAACGAGACATTTTTTTTCTTCGATTGATTTACACACATTTTAAATTTGTATGATAATTTAGACGTCATTCTGGTAAATAATCTCTAAAAATATTTTAAACTTTTTTACTCATTGTTTTAAAGTAATGTTAAACATTGAAATTGAGTTTAAAGTATTCCAATTAGTTAAAAAATGAATGCATGGGGCAAGAAATGACAAAAAAAAATTTTGTTACTACCCTCTATAAGTTGACCACCAAAGTACTGCACCGTAAGTGGTCAACTTACTCAGGTTTCACTGTATTGCTTTTTATTTCATGAAAAAAATTTGACTGAAGCATTTTCACAAAGCAGAGTAGTTATAGAAACATACAACTGATTACTTACTTCCTTTAAAGCTATTTTACTCCTCTGAAATGTTTCAAGAGTTAAATAAAAGTAACTCACTTAATAACCAAAAAACATTTGTTGAAATCCTAGAAATAATTCAAACCTGTCACATTATAAGATTTTCATATTTTTTAAATTTTTTTTAACTACAATGCTAATTTGTTAAGAAATAAAAAGGTTTAATCTCCTATTTTATTTAAAAAGTTTTAAAAAGTTATTTTAATTGCTGTCACACCAGTACGAATGATTTTGTCAAACCCGTCACACCAAATTTTCCCTGAGAATAAATACTTGAGCAAATTTAAACACTGCAGTCCTCGGCTTTAAATGACTGAGCTGGCGGTGTATTTCATGTATTGTACTCCCATTCAGACCTGCAAACATTAGAACTTTGGAAAGTTTCATGTTTTTCCATGAAAGAATGCATTTGCTATGGTAACTTAAGCATCTTTTTTGTGACGGGTGTAAAAGCGAGACCTTATAACTGAGCAGGCTGAGGAGTCAGTCACCTTTCTCACCTTTAGTCACCTTTTGAAAATTTGGTTACTTTTAGTCACCTTTTGCAACTTTTGTCACCTTTCTCACCTTTCTTGAAATGTGTCTTAGGATTTTTTTTAAAAAATAATTAAATCCTTGAAAAGTATCTGAATGATAGCTTTTTTGTTTCCTATCGTGTTTCTGGCCATAGAGCGTTGTTCAACTAAAGTTCAGCTGCACAATTCATTTCTGCACACTTTCTTGAGTGAGCGGTCATCGAATGCAAGTTGTCTTCTGTGTTTATCAAGTGACAGCATCTGGAGTCTCTGAATCTTACGGAATCTCACGCTCATCTCTAACCGGGCACGTTATTTGCTTGTTTTACTTTTACTTTTACTGACCTCGAAAGCCACGACTAAGCAGCCACGAGCGGTCAATTTGAAAAAGGAGGGATGGGTTAAGGGGGCGTGCCTCAATGTCTTATTTGAGCGCGGAACAGTGAAAAGTTTTGGTTTGCGTTTATAGTTTCACTTTGTGTTTGCACAGAAATGGCTAGTTTGGGTTCTATTTTTGTTGCGCAAATGCGAAGTGAACTTGGTCTTTTTTTAACATTTCCTTTTTTTTTTGGTGCATTTCAGAGAATCTTCGAAAGTCTTTTTTAATAGGTTTCAATGCTTAATATGGCTAGTTCCAGTAAAAAAAAAAAAAAACTTTTTGAAGCAGATGCTTTCCAAAAGCTTTGTAACGGCGAGATTGGTTTTATTAAAGCACAGTTTTAACATGGTTTGGTAATGTAATGATTTGGTTCTTCCACATTTATTTTTAAAAGCAGCTGATTTTACAATCCTGAGATTTTATGAGTGGCGGTTAGTGTTTATTTATTGTATTGGAACAAAAAAACTGCTGTAAACCTATTTGAAACAAAATGCACCACGACATTATTTTTGATAAATGCGATGTTGTTTTCCTACATGCAATAAGGAATAAATTTGTTTAAAAAAAAAGAAAAGAAAAAACAGCCAACCAGCGCATCTAACAAATGAATCCCGATTGAAAAAAGACAAACAAAAGTACCCTCACATCGTTATCTTTATCACTCCTATTTTGATCAAATCAGAAGAGACCATGACAGCATTCCTGCTTATTCAGCATTTTTTTCCCCTAAGCCTGTTAACTATGGGGAATAGGTTGATGTTTTTTTTTTCTAGTAATTTATTCCCCTTACTAATCAGACCTATGGAAAATAAAATAATATCAGAATAAGCAGGAATGCTGCCATATCTTAATCAAGCTGCCACCCCTTTTTAAACTAGAGCGGTTCAACGGTGTTAGCCGCTGCTTTCGATGTCGGACTGTAGTTACATTTTTCATTTTCGGCGTTTTTCAATTGATAAGTTCGTTGTTGTGTGCTTAGGAAGATTAAAGATTGTTAATGTCCTTTTTTTGTTTTCTGAACAAACTTCAAAATGGGAAAGTGTAAATTTTGCAATGATTGGCTAGAAAAGGAAGATCACCTTAAAACCAAGGTTTCAGCCTGGGCGAGAAAAGTGAATGAAACAGAACTGTTCTGCTGTGTATGCTTAAGTAATATATATTTTGAACCTTCTTGTTAGCTAATGTGTGTTTGGGACCACACTGTGGTAATACATACTTAGAAAACTCGACCCCCCAAATAAAATGCTGAAATGCCGCCCCTGCTCTGAATGAAAAAAGAAAGGATCATCTTCAAACCAAAGCAGCAAGAAAAGAGCTGTTTGCTGAAGCTTCTTAGAAACTAAAAAAAGCTCTGGAAGAAAATGACCTTAAAGCAGCAAAAGTAGCTCAAGCTATGCTCAAGGGAGTTCAAAGTATCCAATCTGAAGAAAAAGTAAAAAAAAAAAAGTACAAATAATTCAGAAGATAGTAGAAAAAAGGAAATCAAATGTTATCACATCATTTTGCAGTAAAAAGCCAAAAATATAAGGAAATAATACCAATGCAACATTTTTCAGCCCTCATATAAGCTTCAAGCCATACATTCCCCCCCCCCCCCCCCATCCAAGGAAAACTTTCTGCATCCTGTAAACATTTCACATATTTTTTTTAATTGAAAGTTATTCTTACTTGTACTACTTTTGATAAACTATTTTCTTTATTATGTTACTATAATTTTTAATAACTTGATTTAACACATTTTTTACCTCCCATGGACATGTCATGGAATATTTGCAGCGCTTGCTAAAAAAATAAAATAAATAAAACCAAGAAAGAAAAAATCATGAACATTTTCAGGCATATGAAACGATATTTTCAGTTTCATACTTCAACATAATTTTATTTTTACATTGTAAGTACAATTATCATTTTGTTAAAGTCTGATTTTTCAAATTAGTTTTCTCAGTTATTTTCTATTGTCAAGACTTTCGATTTAATATTTATGCTTTGTATTTACTTAGAAAGAAGTAGGAATGCTGATAATTTTTCAACAAACTAAAAAAAGAGAAGAAACAATACTAAAAATGTGATTGAATAACATAAATTATATGTTCAATAAATGCATCATCTTGCTCTTTTCTTCACAATTTCAAGCTTTATTATGTTGATTAAATATATATATATATATTTTTAAGGTTACACTGAAAGTTTTTTGAAAATATCTTAAAATTTTTATTTTACTACTTCTAGCCCTATATTATCATTTCCAAAATTGTAAAGAAGTCTTTACAAAAACTATATAGGCTATTTTGGTAAAAGTCAGTAAAAAGAGATAATCTTTTTCTGTTTTTTGAGTTCTTAACAAATTGCTTTTGGTCACCTTTTAGTTACTTTTTTGTCACCTTTTAGTCACCTTTGTTTTTAAATTTGTCACCTTTCTCACTTTTTTCAAAGGCTGTCAGCAGTCTTCGGCCTGATAACTTGATTTATTCTAAAAATCCTGTTAAATATTTTTTTAATGAAAAATTAAGTGATCCAAAGGATAAACAGATGTTACAAATAATAATATACACACACACATAAAAGATTCTCCTGCTTTAAATAGTAATCCTGGGCGAATGAAAATATTAATTACTCCCAAATACAAGTTTGTTATACTACGTTAACTTTAGGCTCAAAAAAATAATAAAAAGGTTACTTTCATGAAAATTTTTCTTTATAATATCATAAACCTCATGTTATTAGCTTCAATTTGATGTATAACTTGTAGCAATAAAACAATTTTTAAATTTCAACCCTGATGTCCACTTTTCCGTGAAATTGCCCTAAACTAACGAACTGAAAAATTTTAGGTTGTGCCTTAAAAAATGTTTTATGCTTTTTAAAAACTCCTCAATTCTGCTGTTAAGAAATGAGTATAAGCATTAAAGTAAGAAAAACAACGTTAAAAAAAGCACAAATTTGCCAATTACAGCAGACACGTGTTTTGGCGTTACAGGGAACGCCTTTTTCAATGCAAAAAGTAATGGGCTTATAGATGAAAAGACATCCAACAAAAGCCAAGAGCAGATAAGCATGCAGCTTAAAAGATAAAAATAGCGGATTAGCCAAACACCAATGAGAAAATTATAAACCAATCAGGAACCAATAAGAATGCTTAAACAAAAAGAAAAGAATGTCGGTAACCGTGAACCGCAAGAAAAGAAAAGCTGAATGGAAGAAAAAACACCACGAAATAAAATAAACAAAAACAAAAATATTCGAAAAAAGGAAAAAATAAAATTAAATAGAAGAAAAGGGAGGGGGGATGTCAACAAGACAAAAAAGGTAAAAATAAACAAAGGAAGATATATAAAAATGAATGGGAAAAAAGGGGAGGGGGAGGACAGTATTAAAGATATGGGAGCCAAATGTTAGAAAAATATGGAACTGCACTAAGATCGTTAACTAAGTTAGAACTGTTCCTCAAAATATGAAAGGATTCCCAAAAGTCAAGATCTGATGAATTGGGGTATTTTTGGATAATCTGATGAGAGTTAAAATCAACAGAGTGATTCGAATCCCAACAATGTTGAGCAGTACTAGACTTATTTAATTGTTGTAAGCATCTTGTTTCAAGATAATTTATATATTTTTAAAGAAATTTCTGCTTTGTAACACAAGAAAATACGGTAATATCACTTGGTCCAGTTTTTTCTTTTAATGCAATCAGATTTAATTGACTGTCTGTGTCTTTACTCTACTTTTTCTGCAAGTATAACATTCATTATTTTAATTTCAGGATATGTAATTTCAAGCAAAATAAATAAATCATTTGAGAATAATAAATTGGGTAGACCGAAGCATGTTTATGCGGAATTTTTTCAATAAATTTTTTAAATATTATGTTTTAACTTAGGAAAAATTAGACATTGCCATTTTATGAAGCAGTTAATGGAGTCAAAATTAGTATATTCAGTTGTTGCTCTGTTTGTATTTTTAACCGTTTAAAAAAAATATTTTTGAGTCCAAGTCCGTTGCTTAAACTTGCCCCGGAGACTTTGCACGTTTACGCATATTTATTTTGACACCTGATGTGGTTCTGTTTGTGTTTTGAACATAATGTCTTACCGTCGTTAAAATAAAGCAAATTTATTAGAGACTGAATAGTGAATAAAATAAAAGCTGAATGGGCATGAAGACAGCACTACAGGATTGTAGGCTATAAGATAAGAATTTGTAGCTCAATTTAAAAAAAAAATGGGGATTTTCGAAACTAAATAGTCTGAAAATACTAAAAAGTTTTGAGACCGTTTGGAGCAAAAAAAAAAGCGTCAGGCACGTTTAGAAGAAAGCCACAGTAAGAATGTACGTAAAGGTGCTCAGACGTCAATGTGTAAACTTGCCCCGTCGCCAAGTTTGGATTTATTTTTAACATGCAAAAAAATGTGTTAACATTTCAATTTATACAAAAAAATACAATTCTAATAAAAGGATAAAATTCTGCTAATTTTTATATATGTGTTCTTTCTTGACTAAGTATTATTTATTCACAACAAACTTCAAAACGTTCAACTCAAAATTTACTCGACTTAGTTGAAAACAGATTATTCTTTCGGCTAGACTAAAGCTCGACTGATGCTCAAGAACTTGTGAGGATATTTGCTAGGGAGCAGCATCAATATGTTATGACTGTTGGCTCTCCAGTTATAACTCGTTTCTGAAAAAGGGCACTGCGTAAACGTGCGCTGCTACTCTAAAAAAAAATTTAAAAAATTTCTCAAGTAAATTCTATTGCAGATATCAAATGTTTAAATATCTGAAATATTGTTTGCTCATGGCATTTTTAATATTAGCTGTGCAAAAATATAAGACTTTCTTTTGCTTTGAAAATTGTATACATAATGCTTTTCCCCCCATTAGAATGAAATACTTTTTTGTTTTTAGATTGGGTAATTCAAGGGGACACGTTTGAGGCCACAGTTAAGTTTGACTATCGATTGCCTAAATTTGAAGCTTAAAATGCATATGAAGTTTAAAGACAAAACATATTCATTCGAATATTGTGAAACGACATTTAGTGACACTTTGCACTTAAAAGTTAATTTAAAAACACACACTGAAGAAAAACTGTATTCTTGTGAAATTTGTCAAAAGTCATTTTCTCTTTGTGGAAATTTGATGAGCCATTTAAGGATACATACGAAAGAAAAACCATATTCTTGTGAAATTTGTAAAAAGTCATTTGTTCAAATTGGAAATTTAAAGAGCCTTTTAAGGACACATACAAAAGAAAAACCATACTCTTGTGAAATTTGTAACAAGTCATTTTCTCAGAGTGGAAGTTTAAAGAAGCATTTGAAGACACATACTAAAGAGAAACCACATTCTTGTGAAATTTGTAAAAAGTCATTTTCTGAGAGTGGAAGTCCAATGAGGCCTTTGAGGACACATACCACAGGAAACCAAGAGTCATGTGAAATTTGTAAGAAATTATTTCGTATCAGGGTTTAAGCTGAGTTAAAAAGTTCTTTAGCAAAAAAAGCTGAAATGAAGAAAAAACCTTTAGCAAAATGCTAAAATCTTTTGGGGATTAAATATGTTTGCATATCTTCTTGGATGCCGTAATGTGTTTCATTTGCATTTGATAATTGAATTTCAAATTTAACCTAATGATTCTTAACAAATGTAACACGTAATATAAATCTTAATAAATAATAAAAATAATATGGACCATAACTGGTTGTAATGGTATTGATATCGATAGAGAACGTTTCATTTCTTGTTTGCTATATGAAAACTCATATTTTAGCCACATCGATTATTTTTTAGAAAAAAAAAGCTCAAAAACCTCTAAATATCAGCAAATGTTGAGGCAGCGTTCCATTTTACTCCACAATTTACTAAATGGCGAGTTGATGAGGTAATCTCAACTTCCCAAGAAATCAATGCCACAAAAAGAAAAAAAAAATCTTTGAAAATCGGAAATTTGAGAATGAAGGAGTTTCGACGCAACTTCAGCGCGCAAAATGAGCTGAAAAATACTATTTGGAGCAAGGTGTTCGGTGGCACAAAATAAGTTGTAAAAAAGTGCATTCAAAATATTTATCGCATGTTTAAAAAAAAGTGAAATACCCAACAGGAGTGCAAAGTGACGACTTTTCAAGAAGCAAACAGATGTTTCCGACTTCATCGCTGCTGAACTCAAATTAGCTAGAGAGCTAAAACTTTGGCTTTTTAATTCGTTTTGCTTTTACCCCTGTATTTGATTTTTGTAGAAAAGTTTAATGTAGTTATTCCCTTCTCAGTATTTGTGTGTTTTTTTTAATTTAGTGAACATGTTTATGAGTTGAACATTACCGTTACATCCTTGATGTAACGATCAATTTTGTTTTAAGTACTACTGCAAGACATTTTTTAAACTTAATCAAAAAAGCCATTTGTTTATTTTTCTAATTTATTTGAACTTTTCAGAGTTATCTCTGTTTCATAAAATATGTTGTATGGTTTGTAGTTTAATGAAAGACTCAAGCACCAAAAGTGTTTTCTGGATATTCTCGCGTTGGTTTCACTCCACTGCACCGATGGCAACAAATACGTTTCTGCAGCAATAAATTGCTGCGATAACTACCCCGGCATTCCATTTGAGGTCATAGAGAAATCAGCAAATTTTGATCTCTTTCATAGAAGTAATTATTAAAATTGGAAATGACATGCTGCCACCATATTAGGGTGAAATCAGAAATCGAAGTCTTTTATAACACAGTCGTTATTCATGTCTGTGAAAAATTCAGTTAACACAATTTACTGTTGCATGTAAGTTTGAAATCCGAAAAATGTACTCAATGAGTTGTTGAAAAATGAAACATTTTTTGAACTCTTTTAAAACGTCTTAAAAAATCTAATTTCGATTTTAAGAAATGAGTTAAGACTCAGTTTACAGACAGCTTCCATATTTTTTAAAAGGAATTTCTGCTTGAGGTCCTGCAATTGTTTCCTTCCCATAATTAGCCAAAAAGTGACACTCTGACTCTGAATTAAATCCCAAATTAGCCCTTTGAAAACTCCTGTACTTGGTTCAGTTTCTTCTTTTACGCAATCACAGATTAAATGTATTGTCTTTGTCTTTACTCTTCTTTTTCTGCAAGTATATATGCCGTACTTTGATTTCCAGATTTATAATTTCAAACAAAATAAATAAATCATTTGCAGAAAAAAAATCCTTCTGATGCATTTATTCTGCACTGGTGGGAAAACAATGATCCCATCAGCAAGAAAGATTTGTACTAGATAAACAAAATAACGTAGGCATCTGAAAGATAACATTGATTCAAATTTCGCGCTCGGCACATAATTGTGGCTCTAGTGCCACACATAGTACTTGCAAACAGGTTGCTTTAATTGTGAGCTGTATAGTTCGTGAGCGTTCTTTTTCTGTGAAATTCAACTTATTGAGTTGATGTTAGCTAAGAATGCCTTAAAGAAGACGAAGAAGCTATTATCAGCAGCTCACAGAGTTGGATTAAGGTCGTGTATTGGGGCTTCAAGACGCTGGATTTTCTTTCCGCGATGTTGCATAAAGACTTCGCCGGAAGGTATTCACTGTGCATGCTTGTCGAGAGCAGTGGTCCAGGAATGTACTACCTCAAGAAGATCAGGTTCCGGGCGACCATGTGACATTTGTGAGGGGGAAAGACTCCCCCAGTAGTACCCCAGTGCATGAATGTGTCGCATCCTACTGGGTCTACAGGTGAAACTCGAGCTGCGGAGTTGGCACCACAATAACACCACGAACTGTGAGAAATTGGATACTTCAGCTTCACGTACAGTTCTGAGACAAGCATGCTGTAGCATGAATTCCACTGACAGCAAAAGATTGCCGTTTAGGACGTGAGTGGTGTCAAGCCAGAGCTCATTGGAAGACAGAGTGGAGATCCGTTGGGTTTTCTGATGAAATCAGATTCTGCTTCGGTGCCAGTGAAAGACCTGTGTTGGTCAGAAGGAGGCCATGGGAACGCCAGCAACTGGACTGACAGTCTGCTGCCTAGACTAACTAGACCTACACCTTTAGTCATGGCCCGAAGAGCAATGTCCTGGGACTAGGAGATCACTCTTGTAGTTATTCCTAACACGCCGGCTTCATAGTTGTATGTCAGTCTAGTTTTTCAACCTGTAGTATTGCCATTCATGAATCGCACTCAAGTGAGAGTTTTCCAACAGAATAATCCTCGGTCTCACACCGCCGTTGCAAAATAATGTGCTCTACAGTGTGTTGAAATGTTACCTTGGTCTGCGAGATCACCAGATCTGTCTCCAATTCAACACATGTGGGATATCATTGAACGACTACTCCAGCATTATTTACAGCGAGCACTGACTGTCCCAGAATTGACATAACAAGTTCAACAACTATGGAGCTCTATATTACAGCGCCTTTATGACACAATGCATGCAGGTTTGCGTTCAAAATTGTGGAGGTTGCACTGACATTGAAACAGCATTTCTGCCGTGGGCAGGTAAACGGCAGTAACTGCAAATTTTTCATTTCTTTTGCATATGTGTCATCTATTTTATGTTAGCTTTATTGCACAAGCTTGCTCTTATGGTTTCCGCTGAAAAAGGAGCAAAAAAAGTCTAATTCCAACATCTCCCCATTGTTAGCATTATATCCAACACATATTTCTTCAATTATTTCAAAAACTCAATTCTGCAGATACTGCCGTTGACCTGCCACGGCAGATTTCACATTTGAAGTGTAATTTCTTGAGCTTAAATTGACCTGTGATCTTGAAAATGTAATCATTTAAACATGTTAATGAGACAAATGCATGGTCAAAATTTCATTACAATACTTTTTTCTTGGTGTTGGGATTTTTTCCCCGCCAGTATATTTAAATGTCTAAAATATTGTTTACTCACGGCACTTTAAAAATTAAATTTGCGGAACTATAAGACTGTTTTGTTTTGATAACTGTATTCATTTTGTTTTTTTTTTTTCCATTAGAATAAAATAGTTTCTATTTTTAATTTTAGATTGGAGTTCAGTCAAGGAGACTCATATGAGACCACAGTTAAGCAGTCTGATCTTGTGAATCCAAATTTTAAGCTAAAAATGCATATAAACATCGAAGATAAATCATATTCATGTAAATATTGTGAAAAGACAGTTAGTTGCACTTCAAAATTGAAAATACATTTGAGGATACATACTGGAGAAAAACCGTATTCTTGTGAAATTTGTAACAAGTCATTTGCTCATAATGGAAATTTAAAGAGGCATTTGAGGACCCATACTAAAGAAAACCCATACTCTTGTGCAATTTGTCAAAGGTCATTTTCTCAGAGTGGAACTTTGAAGATTCATTTAAGGACACATACTAAAGAAAGGCCATATTATTGTGCAATTTGTAAAAAGTCATTTTCGGAGAGTGGAAGTCTAAGGATGCATTTGCGGACACATACTGAAGAAAAACCATACTCTTGTGAAATTTGTAAGAAGTCATTTTCTCACAGGGGAAACTTAAAGAAACATTTGAGGACACATACTAAAGAAAAACCGTATTATTGTGAAATTTGTGGAAAGTCATTTTCTTTTAGTGGAAATTTAAAGAGCCATTTAAGGATACATACTAAAGAAAAACCGTACTCTTGTGAAATTTGTAAAAAGGCATTTTCTCGGAGTGGACATTTAAAAATGCATTTGAGGACACATTCTAATGAAAAGCCATATTCTTGTGCAATTTGTAAGAAATCATTTTCTCATAATGGAAGTTTAAAAATTCATTTGAGGACACATACTAAAGAAAAACCATACTCTTGTGAAATTTGTAAGAAGTCATTTTCTCGCAGTGGAGGTTTACAGAGCCATTTGAGGACACATACTAAAGAAAAACCATACTCGTGTGAAATTTGTAAGAAGTCATTTTCTCATAGTGGAAGTTTGAAGTTTCATTTAAGAATGCATTCTAACGAAAAGCCATATTCTTGTGCAATTTGTAAGAAATCATATTTTCGGAGTGACAGTCTCGGGAAGCATTTGAGGACACATACTGAAGAAAAACCATACTCTTGTGAAATTTGTAAGAAGTCATTTTCTCATAATGGAAGTTTAAAAATTCATTTGAGGACACATACTAAAGAAAAACCATACTCTTGTGAAATTTGTCAAAAGTCATTTTCTCATAGTGGAAGTTTGAAGTTTCATTTAAGAATGCATTCTAACGAAAAGCCATATTCTTGTGCAATTTGTAAGAAATCATATTTTCGGAGTGACAGTCTCGGGAAGCATTTGAGGACACATACTGAAGAAAAACCATACTCTTGTGAAATTTGTAAGAAGTCATTTTCTCATAATGGAAGTTTAAAAATTCATTTGAGGACACATACTAAAGAAAAACCATACTCTTGTGAAATTTGTAAGAAGTCATTTTCTCGCAGTGGAGGTTTACAGAGCCATTTGAGGACACATACTAAAGAAAAACCATACTCGTGTGAAATTTGTAAGAAGTCATTTTCTCACAGTGGAAGTTTACAGAGCCATTTGAGGACACATACTAAAGAAAAACCATACTCTTGTGAAATTTGTCAAAAGTCATTTTCTCATAGTGGAAGTTTGAAGTTTCATTTAAGAATACATTCTGACGAAAAGCTATAGTATTGTGCAATTTGTAAGAAATCATATTTTCGGAGTGAAAGTCTCGGGAAGCATTTGAGGACACATACTGAAGAAAGACCATACTCTTGTTAAATTTGTAAAAAGTCATTTTCTCATAGTGGAAGTTTGAAGATTCATTTAAGGATACATTCCAACGAAAAGCCATATTCTTGTGCAATTTGAGAAAAGTCATTTTCTTATAGTGGAAATTTAAAGATCCATTTGAGGACACATACTAAAGAAAAACCATACTCCTCTGAAATTTGTAAAAAGTCATATTCTCAGAGTGGAAGTTTAAAAATTCATTTGAGGACACATTCTAACGGAAAGCCATATTCTTGTGAAATTTGTAAGAAGTCATTTTCTCGCAGTGGAGGTTTACAGAGCCATTTGAGGACACATACTAAAGAAAAACCATACTCGTGTGAAATTTGTAAGAAGTCATTTTCTCATAGTGGAAGTTTGAAGTTTCATTTAAGAATGCATTCTAACGAAAAGCCATATTCTTGTGCAATTTGTAAGAAATCATATTTTCGGAGTGACAGTCTCGGGAAGCATTTGAGGACACATACTGAAGAAAAACCATACTCTTGTGAAATTTGTAAGAAGTCATTTTCTCATAATGGAAGTTTAAAAATTCATTTGAGGACACATACTAAAGAAAAACCATACTCTTGTGAAATTTGTCAAAAGTCATTTTCTCATAGTGGAAGTTTGAAGTTTCATTTAAGAATGCATTCTAACGAAAAGCCATATTCTTGTGCAATTTGTAAGAAATCATATTTTCGGAGTGACAGTCTCGGGAAGCATTTGAGGACACATACTGAAGAAAAACCATACTCTTGTGAAATTTGTAAGAAGTCATTTTCTCATAATGGAAGTTTAAAAATTCATTTGAGGACACATACTAAAGAAAAACCATACTCTTGTGAAATTTGTAAGAAGTCATTTTCTCGCAGTGGAGGTTTACAGAGCCATTTGAGGACACATACTAAAGAAAAACCATACTCGTGTGAAATTTGTAAGAAGTCATTTTCTCACAGTGGAAGTTTACAGAGCCATTTGAGGACACATACTAAAGAAAAACCATACTCTTGTGAAATTTGTCAAAAGTCATTTTCTCATAGTGGAAGTTTGAAGTTTCATTTAAGAATACATTCTGACGAAAAGCTATAGTATTGTGCAATTTGTAAGAAATCATATTTTCGGAGTGAAAGTCTCGGGAAGCATTTGAGGACACATACTGAAGAAAGACCATACTCTTGTTAAATTTGTAAAAAGTCATTTTCTCATAGTGGAAGTTTGAAGATTCATTTAAGGATACATTCCAACGAAAAGCCATATTCTTGTGCAATTTGAGAAAAGTCATTTTCTTATAGTGGAAATTTAAAGATCCATTTGAGGACACATACTAAAGAAAAACCATACTCCTCTGAAATTTGTAAAAAGTCATATTCTCAGAGTGGAAGTTTAAAAATTCATTTGAGGACACATTCTAACGGAAAGCCATATTCTTGTGAAATTTGTAAGAAGTCATTTTCTCATAATGGAAGTTTAAAAATTCATTTGAGGACACATACTAAAGAAAAACCATACTCTTGTGAAATTTGTCAAAAGTCATTTTCTCATAGTGGAAGTTTGAAGTTTCATTTAAGAATGCATTCTAACGAAAAGCCATATTCTTGTGCAATTTGTAAGAAATCATATTTTCGGAGTGACAGTCTCGGGAAGCATTTGAGGACACATACTGAAGAAAAACCATACTCTTGTGAAATTTGTAAGAAGTCATTTTCTCATAATGGAAGTTTAAAAATTCATTTGAGGACACATACTAAAGAAAAACCATACTCTTGTGAAATTTGTAAGAAGTCATTTTCTCGCAGTGGAGGTTTACAGAGCCATTTGAGGACACATACTAAAGAAAAACCATACTCGTGTGAAATTTGTAAGAAGTCATTTTCTCACAGTGGAAGTTTACAGAGCCATTTGAGGACACATACTAAAGAAAAACCATACTCTTGTGAAATTTGTCAAAAGTCATTTTCTCATAGTGGAAGTTTGAAGTTTCATTTAAGAATGCATTCTAACAATAAGCCATATTCTTGTGCAATTTGTAAGAAATCATATTTTCGGAGTGACAGTCTCGGGAAGCATTTGAGGACACATACTGAAGAAAAACCATACTCTTGTGAAATTTGTAAGAAGTCATTTTCTCATAATGGAAGTTTAAAAATTCATTTGAGGACACATACTAAAGAAAAACCATACTCTTGTGAAATTTGTCAAAAGTCATTTTCTCATAGTGGAAGTTTGAAGTTTCATTTAAGAATACATTCTGACGAAAAGCTATAGTATTGTGCAATTTGTAAGAAATCATATTTTCGGAGTGAAAGTCTCGGGAAGCATTTGAGGACACATACTGAAGAAAGACCATACTCTTGTTAAATTTGTAAAAAGTCATTTTCTCATAGTGGAAGTTTGAAGATTCATTTAAGGATACATTCCATCGAAAAGCCATATTCTTGTGCAATTTGAGAAAAGTCATTTTCTTATAGTGGAAATTTAAAGATCCATTTGAGGACACATACTAAAGAAAAACCATACTCCTCTGAAATTTGTAAAAAGTCATATTCTCAGAGTGGAAGTTTAAAAATTCATTTGAGGACACATTCTAACGGAAAGCCATATTCTTGTGAAATTTGTAAGAAGTCATATTCTGGAAGTGAAAGTCTAAGGACGCATTTGATTACACATAGTGAAGAAAAACCATACTCTTGTTAAATTTGTAAAAAGTCATTTTCTCAGAGTGTAAGTTTGAAGATTCATTTAAGGATACATTCCAACGAAAAGCCATATTCTTGTGCAATTTGTAAGCAATCGTATTTTCTTGTGTCAATGTTAGTATGTTTCCAAAACATACGTGTATGGCGGAAATTGCAGTGGATAAAGATCGATTTGAAAAGTGCTGCAAAGGACTTATCGAGTTCAACATCGCGAGCTTTTCGCCAAATTACCGTTATTTGCGAACATTTGAAATTTTCTTCTAATTTTAAGACATTTGCAGAATTTCTGCAAAATTCTATCTTGAGTTGGAAGATATTTGTGGAAAATTTCCAGTTTTTACTGATTATCGTAGTTCTGTAGATTTTCTGCACAGCAGTTTATGTAGATTTTCTGCACCTCTGTTTATGCAGATTTTCTGCTGAAATTTCACTGAAATTTGCAGAAGACTGCGGAAAAGTCAGTTTTCCTCTCACATATGATCAGAATTGTACTGCAGCTCAGGCATCTGTTCCGCGACGTACGTCTCAAATTTATTGGTATTCTGCTTTGGGGACAAGGGCTATCAAATAGAACATTTAAAACGGAAGAATTTTATGTAATTTAGATTTGTGAATACTATATACATCGTCTAAAAAATGTGTGAACAGCCTCTGTATTGTACAATGGACAGTTAACCTGACGTCACTGCTGGTCAAAAACGTCACTGCAATGCATTGTGGGAACTGCAGCAGATGAAAATCCGGTACTAGAGCGTATAATAACACTTGCTTTTGTACGGCTTATAAACCCTTCTTTCTGTTTAAAAATGAGATGTTTTTTAAATTTTTAAATAAGAAACGTTGTAAAAAAATGATGAACGATTCATTTGATACGAAACACTCTTTTAATTATCGTATTTTTATGGATTTAAGCCTCTTTGGTTCCTCATCAGAAACATGGTGAAAACTCGGATTTTCTTTTTACTTTTCCCTCCTCTCGGCATTTTTCATGCAGTCATAAGTCTGTATAAGCCCTAGCATGTTATTATTTTGTTGTAATTCTTCAATTCCCTTAAGTGAAACATCTATTTTTGCATCCAGTAGGTATGAATCCAATTCCGTCCCATTTATGCAGTCTTTTATGCATATTTGAGGCAGTGCTGAACCCAAACAGCTTGACAGCTGACATTTTGGCTTTGTAACTCGTTTTGTTTTTACATTTGTATTTGATTGTTGTAAAAGTGTTGATTGTATTCTCATTATTGGTGTTTTTTAAATTTAGTGAACATGCTTATAAATTGAACATTACCGTTACATCAATTTTGTTTTAAGTACTAACTAGAAATTTTTTAAAACAAACTTAATCAAAAAAAGCCATTTTATTATTTTTTCTGATTTATTTGTACTTTTTGTAGTTATCTTTGTTTCATAAAAAATGTTGTATGTTTATAACATAATTAAAGACTGAAACTTCAAAAGTTTTCTGGATATTCTCGTGTTGTTTTCACACCGGTACACCGATGCAACAAATACGTTTCTGGAGCTATAAACTGCTGCTACAGCTACCCCGCCAACGTCTATTCTATTTTAGGTGAGAGAGGTCATTTAAGTAAAAACAAAATTTCTCTCAAAAACAAAATGATGCAAGTACAATTCCGGCACTTTGAGTAGCAAAATGAAATATCGTTGCGCAAACTTTACGTGTGTGACCTGCGCGTAAGATTGAAAACAGAAAAACGAGCTGATGACTTTCTTTTATTCCAATTTAATGATCATAGTGCCTCGGAGTAAGCAAAGAAAATGTTTTCGCTCCAAGTTTGTTGCGAATCGAAGCAAAGAAAACGTTTTATACACATAAATTTCCCAATGTTGGCAGTTTTAACCCGTAACAGGGGACGTGAGGTCTCAGAGACCCCTCGATTTAAAAAATTCTTAAAAACCGTGTAGTTAAGATACATTCCTGTAATTTCCCTCAGATTTTCTTTGAACTTTTATTGGCAAGGAGGAAAAAATAATTTTTGGACTTTGAATCGAAATACGAGTGGTTGAGAGGAGTTAGCAGTAAATAACTAACTCCTCGTAATGAAAATGAATATAATTTTTTATTAATGATTTCATTTTATGTGTTTAATATATACAGAACATTTTAGTACCAGAAAATTGATTATATCAAGTTATGGGAAAATTTTAGCAGCTCTTTAACTATTAGTATATCGCGTCGTATTTCGAGGAATTATCCAGCCTTCATTGTCACTGGAACATCATTGGGTAACGTTTGTGAACATTTCAAACAACTATCAACCTTATCTGGAATATTTTGCATCTCTTCCGCATAACGCGTGTAAGATAAATGTACCTCTATCCTCGGCTTTAGCATTAACAGCCTAATGTCTACTACTGCCGAAAATAGTAACACTGAAAGGGAGGTGCGGTCTCACAGACAGCTTCTAAAGAATGCAATGAAATTTAAACCAGATGCTCTTCCCTAAAGATACTGATAAGAGAGGGGTTGTTGAAGGTCACAAAACAAAAAGCTATTGGGAAAAACCATTCAATCCGACTCAAAATGAAATAGGGGTGATCGGCTGAACTTTTGAGCGATTTGTGAGACCGCACCTCCCCTGTTAAGGGTTAATGTAATTTAATGGTTAGCTCTCAAAGTATAGTCAAATTAAAACCAGATTTTTTAAAAAAAATGTCAAATTTGTCGCCAAGTTGGCGACCAAAAGATTGGCGATATATTGCCAAGTGTTTGACAAATTATATCAGCACTTGAGTTTGCATTGAAATTAGCAATGATCTTACTCCAAAAAGGTGTAAAAGACCCCCTTTGGAACATCTGTATGCAACCAAAAGAGAAGGTGCGCAACCAGACCCCACTAGGAGTCTACGTACCAATTTTCAACATTCTAGCACATACCGTTTTCGAGTTATGCGAGATACATACGCACACACGTACATGCGGACGTTACGAGAAAACTCGTTGTAATTAACTCGTGCATCATCAGAATGGATACTTCGGGTGTCTATACGTTCTGAGGCACATATCCACGTGTGGTCGGTTTGAAGAAAATAACTTAATATTCATTCGGGGGCGAGCAAAATGGAAATGAAGGCCGATTTTTGAGTGAAAATTGTTTCGCGAATACAATACTTCCTTTTTTGTTAAAAGAAGTAGAAAGGACTAAAGTGAAACTCAGCTACCGGAATTTTTACGTCTATTGCTACTACCGTGGTCGCCGCTTATTTGAATCACGTTTGTTCTTCGCACAGATTACGAGCCCAGGAGTGCCAAACCTACGTCATAGTATAAAGGCCCAAAATTTTTCTGCGTAAGGACATCACAGGAGGTAAAAACAGTTCGCTATTATTTAAGCTGAGTTGGCAGGAAACAGGTATCAAAGGTGCGTCAAATACCGAGTCATTTCATCTCAAGTGATCACTTCGTCTCCGCTTGACCATCTCCGATTTAAACGAAATTTCATGGAGGTGCAGACATGCCTTTGAAACTCACCTGTAAACATTTTCAGCCACCATGACCCAAATCCTGAGGATCTGAGAAATCGCTTCGAGGTCCACACCCCCATACTACAAACTAATTCTGGGCCAAATTTCGCGAAAATCGGCCAAACGGTTTAGGCACTGTGGGCGTCACAGAGAGACATCCCGACAGATATCGAGACAAACTTTGAGCTTTTATTATTAGTAACTAGCGGTACCTGCACGGCTTTGCCCGCAGTAGAAAATTAGAAGGTCACTTGTTTAGCCTGTATATTTACAAAAATTACTTTAATTCTGATGAATTTCTCGCCAGTTTGCTATGTTTATTTGCTTGCCCATGTTATGGTTCCACGTTATGATAACTTGGTCATTTTCTCGTCCACGTTAAGATAATTTGATCGGTAAAATGTTCTTAAAATTGGAATAGAAAAAAAAATAACATCGAATTTTTGAAAAATCGTTTTGAGGTGCATACCCCCATGCTACAAACTAATTTTGTGCCAATTTTCAAGAAAATCGGCCGAACGGTCTAGACGCTATGAGCGTCACGGAGATCCTGATAGTTATCCATACGGAGATCCAGATAGACTGGCAGCTTTATTATTAGTAAAGATTGCACACATAGGTATAGTGCCTAGAAAGAGTAGTGTGCCGACCGGCGCTGTCCCCCTCACGATTCTTGAAGACAAATTTTAGGAAAAGCGCTAGAGGGCAGTGCGGTTGGGGAGCACGCTAGAGTTCGCGGTGTTTACATCAGTAGACGCGGGAATTCGTTACAATTGAGTTCCGCGATTATCTTTTTTACCATATTTCGTGAATATTTCATACTACTGGTACTCGCACGGCTTTGCCCGTAATAGAGAAGTAAAAGTTCATTTGGTTCGCCTGTATACTTACAAATAATGGGTGATGAATTTCTCGCCAATTTGCTATGTTGCCCATGTTACGGTTCCACGTAATGACCATTTCGTAATTTACTCGCCCACGTTGTGATAATTTGCTCAGTGAAAAGTTCTTACAATTGGAATAGAAAAAGAACAAAATCAAATTTTCGAAAAATCGCTTCGAGGTGCATACCCCCATGCTATAAACTAATTCTGTACCAAATTTCATGATAATCGGCCGAGCGGTCTGGGCGCTATGAGCGTCACAGAGATCCTAACAGACAGAGAGACTTATAGCTTTATCATTAGTAAAGAAAACAGCGTTTATAAGGCTTTTAATGGAAGCATCGAAGTTGAACATTAGAAGAAGTAAAGCTTCATCTTGTTTCGTGACAGGGTGCAAAAGTGGGTACAGAAGATGCAAGGGAAAAGTTTCGCTTTTCAAAGCTCCAGCAGATGAAGAAAAACTAAAGAAGTGGAACTCTTTCAATTCCCAGGTCAAATAAAGTTTTGGGTAAATATTGCTCAATTTGTGCTCTGCTTGTCGAAAAACATTTTATTGGAGCGCATATTAAGCATGTTATAAATGGCGAGGAAGTTATGGTGCCTCGGGAAAAACCTTAACCCCTCCGACAATTTTCCGACTTGATCTTTCCGCAGATGAAACTGAAATAACCACATATAAATCTATTATAAATGAAATTGCTCATATTAATTTGCCTAACAAATATTGGGTTTGTATAAAATTAACAAAATCTCCAAATGTTGTAGTCTTTGTATATAATGAAAATTATGTGGAAAACAATATCGACGATAAAAATATCGTTTTTTAAGTAGGAGAAAATTTACGAATCAATGTTAGGGGTAGGGAGATTCAGAAGCTGAGTTTTCTCTTAAAAGAACATTTTAAAGCTATCATTAGCAATGCTAGACAAAGGAGAGGGACGAGGAGGTTTCCTATTTGTTTTTAGTTTTTAGGGATACATTTCTTTCACTATTTTACATATGAGATAAAAAATAAAAATACATAAATACTTTTTTTTTGACAGTGATAACGTCAGATACAAAAACTACTTCTATTTCGATAATTATCGGCAACAAAACCGTTTGCTGACAGGTTCTATTATTTGAAGAAAGTTATAAAAATAAGCAAACTAGCAGTTTGACGTTGATTGGTATTACAGAAAGTTCAACAGATATTCAAGTCAGCTGGTTGCCAATTGCAGTTATTTGCAAATTAGTATGCAGTTATACACGGTGTTTCAAAATGAATAGCGGGGTTTTAACATGCTATAATATTTATTATACCAAACTTACAGCCATAAGTGATATATCAAATGAAAGAGAAACTCAAACAGTTTTACGTAATAGCCTACAAGTGTTCAATATGAGCACCATTCGTCACTCGGCACACGTCAAGACGATATGCGAGTTCTTCCCAAATTTTGATGAGTGTCTCATTAGTCATTGCTGCAACAGCTGTTTCAATCCTGTTCTTTAATTCGGGAAGGTCGGCTGGCAGTGGAGGCACATACACACGGTCCTTAATAAACCCCCAAAGATAGAAATCACACGGCGTTAGGTCGGGTGACCGTGGAGGCCATGGGAAACAAGCCCTGTCATTAGGCCCCTTACGGCCAATCCAGCGGTCGGGTACAGTTAGGTTAAGCCAATCGCGTACCTCATTATGCCAGTGAGGCGGCGCACCATCTTGCTGAAAGATGAAGTTTTCTGGTTCATCTTGTGTCAGTTGAGGGAAGAGCCATAGCTGTAAAGTATCCAGATAAGAAGGCGGATTGCAGCAGAAACATTCCGCGCGCATGCGCACTGATGCCAACAAACAATACTGTTTGAATTTCTCTTTCATTTGATGTATCACTTGTGGCTGTAAGTTTGGTGTGATAAATATTATAAAATGTTAAAACCCCGCTATTCATTTTGAAACACCCTGTATATGTGGTCGAAGCAAGTGGTCCTATTATTCTTTTTTAATGCAAGGAAAGTCCCTTAAAACTAAAGGAAAAAATAGGTCGGAGTCGGTACGTTTTCAAGCGACTCCGACTCTTCTACTCAGACTGCGAAGCCTGATAATTTTAATTAGCTTCAAGCCTTTAGAAGCAGTTTTATTTCGAAATGAGAGACGCGCAGTTATTAAATTCTTATAGTCTACTATTTTCATTGAATATAAATTAGCATTAGGTAATTTTGTATGGCTTCGAAAAATAAATGAACATCCGTGTAACAAATAGAACGTGTTGTCTCTTGAATTTGTGTTTTGCGCGGAAATAAGTTCAATCCGAAAAGGGGGGCTTTTAAACTGCGAAATTAACATGCAATCGCTGATTTAAAACGAGTCTGATTAAGGAGCATAGCGCTCCCTGAGCACAGCGCCATCTGGATTTTCCTCGCATTTCACCTCAACTTTTATCCTTCGATTGACACTACTCTTTCTAGGTACTATAATCTAGGATCGATTTAAAAAAGGCTCCAAAATGTCGGATCAGCTTTGTGAAACAAAATGCCATGTTTAGCACGGTTTTCCCATTGGATGCCATTTTGAAGCCCGCTTTTTTTTTCTTTTTAACTTATCGTAGATCCTCATGATTTGTGTCTTGAAAGCTGAAAATTTGCATAGGTTCGTTTCGAAGGCATGTCTGCGCCTTCGTAGAATGTCCTCCAAATCGGAGAGGGTTGGATGGGGACCACCAGGTCACGTGACATGGAACGACTCTATGATGTTTAGCAGTTTAGCCTTTTGCAGCAATTTCTTCCTCTTTCCTGCCAAAGCCAACGCGACTCAGCTTAACTCATAGCGAATCTTTCTTACCTGCTGTGATGTCCTTACGTAGAAACATGTTGGGCCTTTATACTATGACGTAGGATTGGCACTCATGGGCTCTTGGACTAACAGTTTTGATTCCATAAAGCGGCTGCTTCAATAGAGCGGATAATTCAATAACGCTGGATTTTGTTCTGTTTTCAACAATTTCATTCATCAAAGCAGTTGATTCAATTAACCACCGATTCAATTAAGTGGCGTCCACTGTAGTTTAAAACCAGCTAAGTGTTTTCGTGCGCTTTATCTAGGCTATTTCCGGGTAAGGGAAACACTTTTTATACCGAACTACATTAAAAAGGAAGCTAACCAGATTCACATGCAACGTAGGACTGTGAACAAAGGACCTTGCTTCGGACAAACACACAGGAAGGGTTTACATCCAAAAGAGAAGGAGATATCGCCCACAGCAACGATGGGAATCGATCCCTTTATTGCACGCGGGCGGCTGTCAGAGCAAACGCTTTCCGCCACTCGGTGAAGGAGGCCCCAAAACACATTGCTGGTTCCTTGTGTTCAATAGTTCCATTAGAATCATACATTCCTTTCTCTAAAATTTATCAGTGAGAATTTTTATTATTTTTTTCCTTTTTTTAAATAATGTTTCATAAGACGATAGTTTTCTCTTTGTGTGAGGCAACGCAGTGTGTTGTGTCCTATTATATAAATGACAGGTTAGTGCTACTTTATTCAATAATTTTCAACTCCAATATTTATTGTTCCACCACCATCTTTTGTTTTTAAACTGTTCTCTCAAAATACATCAGCTGTTGCCACACGGGCAAACTCTTAAAAGACGAACATAAAAGCAAAGGCTCGCCACACAATGTTTAATTGCTCACTTAGGAAAATGAATCATTTTTCCGATTAGTGTTAAAATCGGTTGAACATCAAAGAGCCATCTTCCGCTCGATATTGGCTTTCCAGAATTCAACCAATTTTTCGCCAATATTGTCTCACAACCTAAATACCATAATGGTTGAACAATGTTTTGCTAATATTGGGAGAAGATTGTGTGCCAATCTATGTAGAATATTGCCAATGCAATAATAAGCCAATATTGACACAAGATTGTCTGTCAATTTAAGTACATTATTGCTAGTGCAATGGGAAGTCAATATTGGCTTAACATTGCGTGGGCACTGCCGTCCGTTGTAATAGGTAACACTATTCGAGCGCGACCATTTTTGATGTGGATTGAAGAGGAGGAGCTGTTGCTTGTCGTATTCCATTGCAAGCAAGGAGGCGAGCGCCAGCTATTGAAAGGAATTAACTGTGACCGATTGCCATTGTTGACGCTCCCTCCCCGAGTGACGTTGTCATTGTTGGTGTGATTTTAATCTTATTAAAGCTTCCTATGTAGTTTTGTTGTTTACTTTAGGAGTCGCTTCTATTCGTTTTTACAATTTCTCCAAGTGCCGGACCATCTTTTGTATTCAATGCAGAACTCCCGTCGGTTAGTGGTTTGAAGTTAATCCTTCGAGTGTTGACAGAAGACATCAGAACAATAATCCACCGAACTTTTCTCAACTGTATCGGTATTTCGATGCCAATGGAAAAGTGACCGTGTGACCGTGAGTATCTTCTCTTTTCAGTGAAGAAAACCTGCTGAAATTTGATTCTTTTTTTTTCTTTCTCACAATTTTGTATACCAATTAAGGTAAACTACAAGAGATGACAAAATGCAAAAAAAAAAAAAAGTACTTTTATTTTTTCTCTCACCCCTTGTTACCTGTGAGGCTATATCACATAATTATACAGTGGACTCTCTCTCTATCTGAGCACTCCCTAATGTGAACACCCCGATCTTCTGAACACATTTTGATGGTCCTGGTGAAACTCCGTAGACTTTATATGGGCTGTGCTCTCTGTGGGAGGAGTTTAGTAAGGCCTCATTTGGAGTATGCTGTTCAGTTTTGCTGTCAGGAAAGATATTTCTGTATTGTAAAGGGTTCAAAGGAGGGTCAGAGAAACACTATTTTTTGATTTTTTTTAAAGAGTTACATGCAGTTACACATATATGTGTGTACACGTACAGTAAGGTGGTTCGAAAGAATCAATTTCTTTATTTTGGAATTGTGTTACCTTTCAACAGTTGCAGTTATTATCCTTAATTGATGAAAAATAATAAAAAATTTCTATGCTGACATCTTCATTTCGCACATGAGGCTGAAAATTTGAAAAAATACGCTAAAAATTGAAATTTTCAAAAAATTATAAAATTAGTTTTTTGTATTTTTATTCCCAACAGCCATCAATTGTCAGTATATAGCGTAGTTTGAACGTATAAAATGCATTTTATAGCTTTAATATTTAATTTTTCGTTTGCTCATGTGCCTTAAATTCGGCTAAAATGTCCAGCCAAATCTTAGACGTACATGTGCAAACTAATGATTTTATGTAAAAGTTATAAAACATTTTTTAGACTCAAACTACACTATATACTGACAGTTTATATTTGCTGCATTATGAAAAGATAGAAAAAAAAAAACTAATTTTATTACCTATCTTCTGAAAATTTCAATTTTGAAAATATTTTTTCAAACTTTCAGCCTCATGCGCAAACTGAAGATGTCAATTTACATTTTTAAAATTTTTTTTCCCAAATTGAGGATACGAAACTGAAACTTTTGAGAGGTAATCCGATTCCGAGATAAAGAAATCTATTTTTTCGGGTCCTTTTTTAGTATTTTCTTAACTTTTTACTGCTCCTACCCTTTTTTACTTCCTTTTCCAAAAAAAGGAAGTACAGTCGGATCCCGACTCATGCGAGGGATGGGTTCCGAGGCCCCTCCCACAAGTCGGAATTTCGCGTTGTGGAACAACGCATGTTTAGAACTTTTTTATAAGCATACCCAATTATTTCAGACACGTGTTAACACCCCTCAAATTGTTTAAAACTATTTCTTAGCTATATATTACCGTATGTTTTATAAAGAACTGACTTTTTACTGTATTTTAGAAGAAACGTTACTATTTAACATGATTACTCTGTTACGAAGCACAAAATCAATGATCAATAAGATACATGTACTTTAACAGTAGGATACTTACAGAAAGAACATTACTGCATTATAATAGTACTGAATAGTAGATATCATAATTTTAATTATAATTTTAAAATTTATGAAGTTTATGTAGTGTGAGAACACCGTTATTTCCGGCCCGGCTTCCATTTTCACGATGTTCGTATTTTGCTCGGACACTACTCTGCGAGCTTCATCATTAAAACTCAGTTCCGAACTTTTGCGGATTTCCTTTTCTCGAACTTTTATTGTACGTATCGAAGATTAACTCGTACCTGATTGTCGTGCTACCTTCGAGGCACTTTATGATTGTTTAAGCATCGAGAATCTTTACCTTTTCTTGCATAGTCGGAAACTTTCTGTTTTTCTTTCCGCTTTTGCTAACTTGAGATGAAAGTCCTTGTTCGGGAACCATTCTGTTTTATCAACGTCCATAAGAAGGAAAATAAAACATTTAGAATCGAAGCAGTACGACAGAGCGTTGTTTAGACTAATACAATGTGTAAACTTCCGCTGTCAGTGATGCTAAAGGGATGAAAGTCTATTCATGAAATCAATATTTAGTGTCAACGAAGCCCATTCCAATGCTCCGCTGCTCCTTTCCAAAAAATGCATTACTCACGAAAAACTCGCGTCATAGCCATTTCGCGCAAGTCGGATCGCGTCGTAGCGGGATCCGACTGTGTTGTATTCGTGAAAAAATTTTCACTAAAAAATTGCCCTTCGTTTCCATTTTGCTCACCCCTGAATGAATGCCGAGTTTCTTTTTTGACCGGATCATACGTGCATGTATACGTAAGAGTGTACAGAGGCCCAAAATATTTATTTTAATGAACCCCGAGTTGATTACAATGAGCTTTCTCATGACGTATGTATGTGCGTATGTTTCTCGCATTACTCAAAAACTGTATGTCGTAGAAAGTTGAAGTTTGGTACGTAGACTCCAAGTGTAGTCTAGTTGTGCACCTCCCATTTTGGTTGCATTTGGATGTTTCAAAAGGGGTCTTTTTCACCTTTTTGGGTTAGAAATCATTGTTAATTTCGATGCAAACTCAAGTGGTGTTATAATTTGGTGGACACTTGGCAATATTTCGCCAGGCTTTCAATCGCCAATTTTTGTCAAAAATGGTGCAACTTTTTTTAAAAAAAAATCTGGTTTCAATTTGGCTACTATTGGTGATATTTAGAAAGTTAACTATTGAATTACATTAAAATTACATTATTGAATTAAATTAAATTGGGGGAGGGGGGCTTGTGGGGAATCATGATGCTTGGTGCTCTTTTGAATTTTTTAAGAAGGGTTTGGAGTTTTCTTATTCTTTGTTGTGTTGCTGGGGGAGAGGGGTATCACTCCTAAATAATTATAAAGTGAAGAAATTTTCTCTGAAAATCATATAAAACCAGTTACACTCTCTTTCATAGGTGTTCTGGAGAAGTTGCCTCCCCCACCCCGTAATTATGAAGTAACAGTATAAGTGTGAGATGATTATCAACTGAACATGATGTTTTTGATTCTATGAATATGGTTTGAATGTAACTTTAAAGAATTTGAAAAAAATACAATTATTTCAAACAAGCATAGTATTTTAAAAAATAAATTATTAGCTTTGTTAATTTACATTAACATGATGAAATCATGACTTCAATGAAGTGATTAAAAATGATTTTTGATTTTTTTGAATCTTTATTTTGCAGTTTTAGAGAATGTGATTCTAAATATTAAGTGTGTTGTATATACAGCCTCAGCTTCAATCAGAAAAGGTACAATCTCTTTTTGTGCATAACAGATTTCCCCACTCCAAAACTAACTATTCTTATATATATATATATATATATATATATATATATATATATATATATATATATATATATATATATATATATATATATAATATAAAATATTCATATAATATTCATTTTCTTCAACTTTGCATAGTTTTTAAATTTATATTGTTATTATTCTTATATGTTTCTTGTTGTTTTTGTTTCATACACTTGCTAGTGTGCCACTTACGAGTGAGACTTTAAATAATATGTATATATATATATATATATATATATATATATATATATGGAACAAATCTGATATACCCCCCTCTTGGCGACTTTTTCCTGTTGGCGCCAAAAAAGCGTCGCCAAGAAAACTATGTATGACGTCATATGTCATACATCGTTCTTAGCGATGCTTTTTTAGCGCCAACAGGAAAAATTCAAATTATGTCATTAATTATTTATTGAAATTAATGCATTAATTTTTTTCCGTTGTTTCTCCGGGATACGAGCCCTCGGTCTCATAGTACTTTCGTAATGAGACCCCTGCCTCGGTCTCATTACGAAAGTACTATGAGACCTCGGGCTCGCCAGTTATCCCTCCGACTTTTAATATACATCACAGTCGGATATAAGTCACAGATCTCCTCCGTTCAGTATACAATAAAGTCACAGATTTTATGTGAAATTAACACCATTTTTGTGCTACAAAAATGCCAACCAGACCAAAATACAAGCTACCAGAAACACACTAAAAACACAATAATTCAAAATATGTTCACTTACCTTTTTTACTTTTCTTTTACTTCCTCACGTGAGGCAGTGCACATATGTTCCGCTCTTAGGGAAATTATCCCATTTTTTATTATCATTACTTTACAAAAATATTTAAATTATGTTTATTTTGACAAAAAAAAATTCCAAAAAAAAACCAACCTTATTTTACTTGTATTTTGTACTCCACCCAATTAATTTCGCGAATTATTTCCAAAAACTTTACAAACATATCCTCATTTTTGTATTCACAATTTTTTTTGTATAAATAATAAGCTAAATAAAATTTAAAATCCCCTAATCTATTATATGTTGGTAGCGTACTTTTAACGTGTCTCCATGTGGATTCAATTGTGTTAGTGTGACATTTAGTTTCTGGATCTACAAAATTAAGTTTATGGTTGACTGTTAAATGCTCATACCCCTCCTCCCCCAATGTATCATATGCCCTCCAACAATCGGAGTGCACCGTCGTGCCTGGTAGTATCCACTGCTTAATTGCCAAAAATAGAGTTTCCCTACCCCTATCCCCAACAGCAACCAAAAAAGTTTTCCCCGAACCCCGTTCAACCCCCCCAAAAACCCATTGTCCCTACACTGCATGTCCCCGATTATATTTTCTTTTCCCAAATTTAGATTCATCAACTTCAATAACTTTCCCAACCCCCCCCCCCCCCTATTTGTTCGGATTTTAATTCAATGTAATTTAATATTTCTTCATTAATATAATTTCGTCAATCGGCTAAAGTTTGTGATGAAAAAAAATATTGACTTTCAATATCAGCAGTTTTGGTCCCAATTAAAATCTCATATGTTATCAAAAAAATCTCCTCTATTTTCAACTTGCTAGAACTAAACCATGACCCACTCCTGATCGTTGCTTCTTTTCCACAAACAACACCCCCAATAACCTTTCTACAAAAAAAAAATTAACCCATCTGAACATTTTTTAGTTTTTTTAATTTTCATAACAGAATTACATCTAGAACATAACATTTCATTCTTAAGTAAACCAATTTCCCTTAAAAATTCTAAAAAAAACCTCTTTATTTTCAATTAGTTTAAATATAAAAAATCTATTTAGGACTCCAGTACGTCCAAACTTGGACGACCTGACGAAAAAGAGAAAAAGAAAAAGAAGATTCATTCAAAAATTTCAATTGATACATTTGGACAACATCACAAACCGAACTCATAATTAAAATAGAAAATTCAACTAAATTAACATTAAAAAACAACAAGAAAAAGAATACTCTAAAATAAAGTTTGAATTGAAACTTTATTTTAGAGTATTCAACTTAAAATCTCCCTAAGAGCGGAACATATGAGCACCTACCTCCTACCACACAGACACGTGCAAAAAGACAGACTTCGAGAAACTACTTTCCAGCGTTCAAGTTGCAAAACCAGGGTTGCCAAGTTATCGCCTTATTGGCGATTTTCGTATTGAGCGAAAAATTAAAATCTCGCCAAGAGGGGGGCATATCAGAGGAGAGCTATATATATATATATATATATATATATATTTTTTTTTTTTTTCTGAACCTTACATTATTACCCCTCTATTGAGACGAAAACAAAGGAATTTCAGAACGTCAAAGGACATCTGTGCCAGCAGATTAAAAGATTCGACAAAAAACTGGATTTTTAAAAGAACTCTCCATCTAGGTGTTGCCCTCGTAGTGGAAAGAAAACTACCCTATGTGAATTCTTGAGTATCAAAGAACCTCTGTGAAAAATTTGAAAAAGATCCGCCGGGAACTTGATTTGCAGGGTTGTAGTTTTGGCCGGACAAAACTGATTTTATCCGGGCCACTGATTAAAACCGGCCAAAACTGGATCTAACCACCATAGAACTGGCCAAAACTAAATTACGTGAAAATACACTTCTAATTTGTATGTATGTGAGAGATGTGTTTTGCAACTAATAAATCTGTTAGTTGGAAGCTGTTAAATTAAGCAAAACAATTTTAGTTAATGAAATATACAGTCGACTCCCGCTACAACGCGATCCGACTTGCGCGAAATGGCTATAACGCGATTTTTTCCCCCGGTAAATTTTTTTATTCCTAACGCGAATTCTTCACCTGCAACATGAAAATTTTCCGAAGCGAATCGCGTTTTTTTCCTGAATGGACCTTCATCCCTTTGGCACCACTGAGAGCGGAAGTTCCCACACTGTACTAGTCTAAACACCGCTTATATAAATAACTACTCCTCATTTTTCATTTATTTTTTTCATTCGATATGGGAAAGTTGATGAAATATAATGACACCTAAGAGCGCTGTTTCATTTAAAGTTTGTGAAGATAGAAAGAAAAAGAGAAAGTTTCAACAACTAGAGTGCATTTGGTTTTCTTACTAAATAATGTACGTACCGTAGTGGTTTGTTTTAAGTCTTCCTTTCCCATTGATCACTGATTTTGTGCATCGTAATTTTTTTATGGTAAATAAAAAATGTTTTTTTTTTTTAAATACAATAAATAAAAACTCAATTTTTTATTTGAGAAACAGTAATGTATTGTTAAGAAATGGTTTTTAACAGTTTGAGGTGGTGTTTACAAGTGTCCTTAATCGTATGGGTATGTTTATAAAAGTTTTTACACATACCCTTTTCCACAACGCGAAATTTCAACTTACGCGAAGGGTCTTCGAACGCATCCCTCGTGTAAGTCGGAACTCGACTGTAATATTAGTGAAGTAATTTACATTATTTTAACAATAGTAGTGAACAAATTTTTATTTTCTTCAAAATTAATTACTGAAATTGCTCACAACTAAAACAAAAGACATAAGGAATACAAAACAGCCTGTAACATAAATATAGTAACTTTTCAGTAGTGTTGCCTTTTAATTTTCAAAAGTGTTTTCACTTTGGGCCTTTAGTTTTGTTTTTAAAAAATGCCTATATGTTTCGAAAAGGTTCTAAAAGAAGTTCTTTTTTTTTTCTCTCATTTATTCCTCAAAATTACTTGAAATATTGATAATGCAATGTACATTTGTGTGAGAGAATTTTATATTTTTAATGTTTCTGCATATTTTTCATGTAAACCTTAGCAACTAAACATCCTGTAATTTCTACAAACCGTAAAACATACTATTTAGATAAATAATGCAAGATGATTGATTATGGTTTGTTTTACATTTCTTTTTAATAATTTATTATTTGGTTTTCATTTAAAATTTGATAATTATCTAAGTGGCCAAAACTGGATAAAACTGATTTTATCCTGCACGGTTTTAACTGGTTTTATCCATCGTTAAAACCACTACTGACCGAAACTCTTACAACCCTGCAGTCAGATAATATTAACACCTAATGTAGCTTTTGTTTTTATTTTCACTAACCACCAAAGGCAATGGTTTACAAAACATTGCATTATTAATATTACGTTACTGTTTTACATACTAACTTTAAAAAGAAAATATAAGTAAAGATATGCAAGCTAAAAGATGATCCTGTTGATTTTTCCCTATTAAAAGTGATATTTAAAAAAAAGAAAGAAATTTTTGTAATTACCAAAAAAAAAAAAGCTTCACTTGACCTAATTTTGTTTAATGACCTGCTAACTAAATGTACACACAGTACTACCTTTTTTTTCCTTTTAAATGTAATCTATACTGATCACTATTCTTTTAGAAATTGCTTATCCAATTAGCGAATTTGCACACTGCCACACCAGTCACAGCACAAAAAAAATTCCTGTGAAGTAAAGAAAATTAAATTCATCATAAATATCATGTATTAAGTTTCATTTGAATGTCTTTTAATGGAAAAAAATGCTTTAGTCATTAAACATTAAAATATTCCCAGGAATTTCTTGAAATATGAGCGCAGGTGAAAACTCATGTCTCGCAAACGTCACACCTGTCACAAGATTAAAAAAAAAAATTTTTTTAATAGAAAATCCTACAGTTTTGCTTCAATTTAATTATTCAAGCAAATGCATAGTTAAACATGATTAAAATACTTTGTTAGTATTTAATAACTGATTTAGTGCTTAAAATGTTGGTTTAACCAGTAAAAATAGTGTCTGAATGTCACAATGGAATTGCCCTTTTTTGTTGTGAAAAATAACCAAAAAAGGTAGTATTATTCTATATATTATGTAATGCTATTTTATTATTATAATATAATAATATCTTTTTTATATATTTAAACTTCTAAGTAATCTAACAATTTTAGTAGAGATTAAAAATGACTTGGTTTAACATTAGAAGTCAGAAAAAAAGGGAAATACCTTATGGCTGTGCACCAGGGTTTAAACTGAGGTCAAAAGTTCTTTAGTGAAAAAGCTAAAATGGGGGAAAAAAAAAAGCTTTAGCAAAGTACTAAGATCTTTTGGGAAATGAATACGTTTGCATATCTTCTTAGATGCCTTATTGTGCTTCATTTGCAGTTGATGATTGAATTTCAAATTTAACCTAACGTTTCTCAGCAAATGTAGCACTTACTATGAAATATGGTTTGTAAAAGATGGTATGTGAAGAATGAGACACACCTTCAAAAGAACACAACATTGATTCTTAAAATGCCTCAAGTCCCACTCCCACAATAAAACATTTATCGGTGGGGTCATAATCCCCATTAAGACTAAGTGTTGTTAAACTTCATAGCAATTGAAAAATCTTAGCTATGATTAATATTCTTTTTCAGAGGGTAATTTTTATGCATAAAAACTTTGATACCCCACTTAATTCTTCCACCAATATATGACTTATTTTATAACTTAACAAGGAGTTTATGGTGTGCTAATAGTAATTTCTGCATTTAGTGATGCAGAATCGTCATTTTTTCTTATACTTTAGTAAATATTTATCCAATTGGACACTGATACACCTCGAGAGTAAACTAGTTCCGAAGAAAAGTCCATGTGGCAATCGATTGAAATACGAAACGCTGCTGCACGTGCATGTGAAATCGAAATGATGAAATCGTAGCCTTCTCCAGAAAGAGCTCTAAGTTCAACCAATATGGACTGCTTTCTCTATTAAACTATCTTCCCCACCCACCCACCCATCCACACACCCATCCATTCCTATGCGAAGTGCTCACTCCCTTTCCCCCATTGGAGAAAAGATGCCAGAGAAGCCCTCTTTTCATCCCTTCCCCCTGCACCACTTGTATCCCCCCTCCCTCTTTTTTTTTTTTTTTTTTGCGTGTGTCTGATGTTGAGCAAAAAAGCGAAAGTGCCTTGCTTCATTTTCTCATTTGGGAAAGTCTTTTCGGATTTTGCAAAAAAAATGCGACCATAGCGGAAACCCTGCTGTGCACAAACTCAAGAGTATTCTTATTTCTGAATTTTATAATTTGTAAAATAAACTAGCAAATGCTAATAATGCTAGCAAAAGAGAAAAAATTCTTGTAAAGCAGCTAATGCTTAATTACATATTACAACACTGTTCAACTGATATGACATGGTTTTAAACAGTTTTTTGATTTAATTTTACATGATATTTTTATTTATCAATATGACAGTGGTGTTTTTCTGTGATTTTTACTGGGCACATGCAGAGCATTATTAGTTTTAAAGAGCATATTAATATGATAGACAATATCATAGCATCAGTTATGTTACTTTATTTTCACAACATTAAATTATGACATTTCAAAAATGATTGTAAATATCATTAATGCATAACTACCATTTTCAATACAAATACTTTTCAGAAAATATATATTTGTATACAAATAATGAAAGAAATACTACTTTTATAAACCTACCAATATTATTATTACAATATTAAAAGAAAATAAACCGTGATTTAAGCATATATACAGTTATACTATTTAAAGAATTTAATTTGCGCAGATGGAAAATATCGGATATTTTCGAACCCTAAATAAAACAATGTTCTTTTTTTTTTGTCAGTCAGTGTTGAAAGTTATTGGGTCAAAGCACATTGCAGACACTTTGTCAACTAATCCCCAGTCTTGCAAAGCTGTATTAACTGCAACAGCTTACAAAAACGGTCTTTTAAAATTATGTTTATTACGTGAGTAAATGAATGGTTACATTTATAATTAATTACATGATCAACAAAAATCTAATGTGTACTCAGTAACCTAGTTATACAGGCTTAGCCACTTAATATTTTAATGATCCTCATCTGCGTCACAATTTTCACAAACGTAGAAGACGGAGCTGTGTCCACATTTCTCGTGGGCCCAACGTTTGCACATCGTACATTGTTTCCATTCTTGTTTTAAAGTGCCCCGCGTGTATTTTTTTTTTTTGTTTGTTTTGTAATGGTTTCAGCCCCTTAAAACTAACCACACTTTTACATAAATACACTAATGAGCAGCTAATTAACTAGGGACAAACATGAGATAATATTCACATTCAATTGATAGTGGCAGAGAGACTAAATGCCAAACACCAACTAAAAAATTTATTTTGAGCACTTAATAACAATCAAGGTGTTATTAAGTGTTTCATAGTCAAGTTCACCAGCTCTCGAGGTACCTGAGACTCTGCACTGGGTTGCAGTGACCTTGAGCAGCTTGAGTTGGTTGTAAAATTTACCTCTGCTCTCACAATTTTCTCCAATTCGACTTGTGACAAAGTGCCCCACTCTCCCCTACTTCGAAATGCTGTCTCATCCACATCATTTAACGTCATCACCATCTGCCAACAGTTTGCCTCATAGGAAATGTTTCGCTGGACCAAGCAGATGGAAAGAGCACGGGAACAGGTCTTGGCAGTGAGATGGATGGCATAGTACTGGAACCATCTTGAACAGATGACGACGATGTTCAACATGAAATCCAAAGATAGACGAGACAGCAACCCAAAGACTTCAATACAGCTGGAATGCAGGCTATGGTAAAATAGGATGGGTGCATCAACCCTATTTAAGATAATATGGAAAAATAAAAGTTTTTCCTAGTGGAAAATTATTTTTTACTGTCTGTTGTGACTTTTTAACGACTTACACTTGTAAATTTGCCCCGTTACTCAGCAAAATAAATACTGTGTTTTTATTATGAATGAAAACAATTTTATTACAATAAGTTTGATTACAAGTAACTATTTTAAAATGCTTTCTTTTTGTGCTTAGGTGCTTCTTCATGCCCAGTTCGGCTCTTTGAACTGGACATCACAACATAGACATCAGGAGATTCAGTTTCGATGCAAGTGATTTTCAGACGTTGAAGAGTTTTCGGTGCAGGTATGCTGTCTGAACATTCTTTTGAAAGAGGACATTCATCGTTACACTTCTTTGTAGTGTGAAATAATATTTTATTATTTTATACCAGAATTTTGAATCCAAGAATGCTTGTTGAACATGGCCTGTGTATAAACACCTCTCACAGGAGGTCCCTTTAATTTCAGGATACAAAAGTCATATTTATATGTTTTTATGAAAACTTGCCTCTTAAGGCATAAATTTAGAGTCATCGTGAAAGAGGTGCCTTTGACAACTGACGTTTTCATTTGTTTGTTGATAAAAGTCCGTAACCTTGATGAATTAACATTCTCATGAATGAAAATTCTCTAATTCATGAATGAATGAAGAAATTCATGAATGAACATTCTCTAATGGTCAGAAAAAAATATGTTATCCATGTTTTCTCAGAGACATTTGCTGTACTTAAGTAAAATTTCGCAGTTTAGAAGTTGGACTGAAAAAAATATGACGAAGCATATAGTGTTTGTGTAATTGTTGTTTGGTGTGCGTCGGTTTATTATTGAACTTATCTTAGATTCTGCCTTTGAGCTACTGCTTTATGTGAAAAATCATCTTCAAATTAATTGGAGATGTCTGTTCCTGTAAAAACGAACTCGAATGTGCATGAAAACATTGTGCACTGAAGGGAAAATATATGTTTGTGACTACTGTAAAAAGACATTTTCTCATAAAAGATATTGGAAGAGCCATTTGTTCTTACATTTACACACTAATGAATGGCCATATTCTTGTGAGTATTGTAAAAAGGCATTTTCTAATAGTTCGTCTTTGAAAAAGCACTTGAGGATACACACAAATGAAAAACCATATTCTTGTGAGTATTGTAAAAAGGCATTTTCTGATAGTTCGTCTTTGAAAAAGCACTTGAGGATACACACAAATGAAAAAACCATATTCTTGTGAGTACTGTAAAAAGGCATTTTCTGATAGTTCGTCTTTGAAAAAGCACTTGAGGATACACACAAATGAAAAACCATATTCTTGTGAGTATTGTAAAAAGGCATTTTCTGATAGTTTGTCTTTGAAAAAGCACTTGAGGATACACACAAATGAAAAACCATATTCTTGTGAGTACTGTAAAAAGGCATTTTCTGATAGTTCGTCTTTGAAAAAGCACTTGAGGATACACACAAATGAAAAACCATATTCTTGTGAGTTTTGTAAAAAGACATTTTCTTTTAATTCAAATTTGAAAACACATTTGAGGATACACACTAATGAAAAACCATATTCTTGTAGTCAGTGTTATAAGACATTCTCTCAGAGCTCAAGTTTAAAAACACATTTGAGGATACACACTAATGAAAAACCATATTCTTGTGAGTATTGTAAAAAGATTTTTTCTGATCGTTCTAATGTGAAAAAGCACTTAAGGATTCACACTAAGGAAAAACCATATTCTTGTGATTAGGGTGACATTTTCTGAGAGTTAATGTTTAAAAACACATTTGACGATACATTCTGAAGAAAAACCACATTCTTGTCATTGGTGCTCGCCGATGTTGCTGCAGGGTGGCGACAGATCAAGGAAAAGTCATGGAACTTATTAATCAGGGAATTTTTTTAAAAAAAAACAAAAATTCCGGGAAAATTGATTAAATGAAGATTTTTTTTTTTTTTTTTGCTTTGCAAAATTTAGTACCCTAATTTCCTACGAGTCTCCTGCCAATTATCTGTTGAGAAAAAAGTAAAATGAATGAGGTGCGATTATACACTGCCGCATATTTGTGCATCTTTTTTTTTCACTGTCAAAGTATTGAATCTTAACTTATTAAACACAGAATGAACTTCCTGTTATTGCTTCTGTGTCTGTAGAGTTGTTTATTTTACGTAGCTCAAATTTACCTTTCACGAGTTCCATGCTACGTAATATAAACAACCCTACAGTCAAAGAGGAAGCCATCATTAATTCCTTAGCTCCCTTGCCTTTACCGATTGTCCTGAAGTAATAAGCGTTCTGTAATCACGATTTCAAGAAAAAATCTTTGTTTTTTAAATTAATACAGATAGAAGCTTAAAAAATATTACTTTGCGTTTTTAAGTTAATTGCTAAAATTGGATGTTGAATGAGAATCAATTTTGTTTTTTGACATCGTATTATTCGCTGTCGCCTCAGATTATACGAAGGTTTTTTTTTTTTTTTTTCAGACTATAAAATTCTTTCATTTTAAAACCAAGTTATACATATAAATACATTTTGAAATTGATTGTTTTTTTGCATTTCAATGTTTGTTACAAAAGTAATCTAAGATTCCCCCCCCCCCCAAAAAAAAATATTTCTAATCATTTGAAATTGAGTTACATTGTGTACATAGATTTTTTTTTTTTTTTTTTTTAATTCTTGCAAGAATAATTATACCGTTTAAAAATTTTGTTAAAAATTATTTCTATGTGTAAACTTTTTAGTTTTGTAATGAGTAGATATTTTTTTTAAGAGTGTTTGTAATAATTTTTTAGAATTATTATGTTAACTGGTTACTGGAAGTAAAGTATTATGGTTTTAGATTTCCTATAAACATTTCTCTGTAGATAATTTAATGCATTATTTTTACTAAAAAATTAGCATCTTTTCAAAATATACTTTTAATTAACAGCTTAAAATGTTTTAAACACTGCATTTTATTTAATATGCAATGGTTTTCAAGTAAGGCAAAGCAAGGGAACTATTATCATTGGTAACGTAAATCAGGAAAATTTGGTGAACTTAGTCAGGGAACATTTTTTCCCTCAGTTTCTGTCGCCACCCTGTGCTGATTCTAACATTGCGATGCATGGGCAGTAAAATATCGTGATAGTGTTCAAATACATTGTGATGTTTCGGTAGATTTTCTGTTTGTTTAATCAGGTGTGTCCTCGACGGGGGGGGGGGGGTCATGTTGCTTTGTGCTCTGTTGAATTTTGTGGAAGTGTTTGGACTTTTCTTATTCTTTGTGGTGTTGAGGAGGGTGAGGGGCACTCCTGAATAAACATAAATAATATAAATTTTCACAGAAAATCATTTCTGTAACACCAGTTACAATTTATTTCTTATGTTTTTTGTAGAAGTTGCCTCCTACCCCCTTCCTTCGTAATTATGAAGTAACAGTACGTGTGTGAGATGATTACCAACTGAACATGATATTTTTGATTCTATGAATATGTTTTGAGTGTAAGTACGAAAAAATTGAAAACAGAATTATATCAAACAAGCGTAGTATTTTAAAAAGTAAAATAGTAGGGTTTGTTAGTTTACATAAGCCTGATGAAATCATGACTTCAATAAAGTGATTAAACACATTGAATTCTTTTGATTTTTTGAATCTTTATTTGGCAGTTTTTGAGAATGTGATTCTGAATATTAAGTATGTTTTCAGTAAGTTACCGCCCTATAGCCAGCTGTAAGGCAGAAATATACACCACCAGCTCAGTCATTCCATCCAAGGACTGCAGTTTCGTGTCTGTTAGCAGTCATCAGCCCGGAATAGGAAGTATCTGAGCCGAAGGTGGAAAACCTCTTAACCCCTTCCCGCTCGCTCTCGTGATATTGCCGTACTGGGGTGTACGATATTAACGTGACGAAACTATTAAAACCAATTCATTTATTTTACCCGGAATACATTTTATTTCTCTTTTTATACACTAGATGGCAGCACCAGTCCATTTTAAATGTAATTGCAGATTTTAAATGTAATTGCAGAGTTGAAGAAAGGAAATTTGGTACTAACTTACCACATTGTGACAATGGCCTCTGTATCTCAAGCTTTGAAATTTACCACACAAGAAAAATTTTCTCATCTTTACTTAAATTACACAAAAGATTAATAAAATTCTTTTTTTTTTTATGTTTTAAAGACGTATTTCTTAAATTTTTGCTGCTTGCTTGTTGACTTTTCATAAAATTTTAAATTTTTTTAAAATTTCAATCAAAAAAATATTGAAAATGAAAAATTGAATGCACATGTTGTTCATACACTTATTTTTATATCATTTTCTTTAAAAAAGATAGACACTTTTATGTCCGTTTTCTTGAAAATTATCGATCGTTAAGGGGTTAAGGAGCCAAGAGTGCCAAACAAACTGGTAGCTAATATAGACTTGGTGTAATATAGAATTATCACTTTTATTTCTGCCTTTGGCCTGGCTATAGGGCGGTACCTTACTGAAATTACCATGCCTTGCCTTCAATATTTAAGTTGAACCAAATCTTTGCCTCGGTCACTCATCTGATCAGTGCTAATTCTATATAAACCACCAGTTTGTTTGGCACTCTTGGCTCCCTTAGGAGATATTCCACCTCCTGCTCTGTTACTTCCTGTTCCGTGCTGATGAGTGCAGTCCTTGGATAGAATGACTGAGCTGGCGGTGTATTTTTTGTATTAAGTATGTTGTGTGTACAGCATCAGCTTCAATTAGAAACGGTAGATATCTCTTTTCATGCATAACAGATTTCCCCACTCCAGAACGAACTATTATCATTATTTGTTTTTGAGAATTTTACATTAATACCCTATCGCGGGAGGAAAGCTGAAGAATTTCAAAGCATCAAAGGACATCTGTGCCGGCGGTGGAAAAGATTTGACTGAAACTGTGTTTTTTTTTTTAAAGAAAAACCGTCTGTCAGGGTGGTTGCCCCGTAGTGGAAAGAAAACTACCTCATGTGAATTCCTGAGTATAAAGGGCCTCTGTGTCAAATTTAGAAAATAGTCGACAAAGAACTAGATTTTTAAAAGAGAAACCATCTATCTAGGTGTTTCCCCCGTAGTGGAAAGAAAACTAGCCTATGTAAAATAACTGAGCATCAAATAGCCTCTGTGCCAAATTTGAAAAAGATCCGTCGAAAACTTGATTTTTTAAGGAACCCCCCCCCCCCTTGTCTTTTATGTATATAGTTGTGTGAAGAGAGGTGACACCTGTTTATAACATTGCATTATTCTCAAAGGTCATTTAAAATAGAAACATTAACAGGAACAAGAAACATGGAACAAGATTGAAAATGCACACAACAAGTACACACGTCAGATTAAACATGGCCGATCAATTCAGTTCACTTCTTCATTCCATCTGTTGAGTGCTGTTCAATGCTGCCAGATATGACACTTGGGATATTATAAAAATTGAAAAGTAGAATGGGGGGTCAAATTCTACAAAACGTACCTCCTCTAAAATAAGATCAAAACCCCTTGAAAATATCCCTCCCTCTAAAGTTTCAATGTCACATCCTGCCCCCCCCCCCGGTAGCCACCCCTGATATCTGATATGATGCAGCACAGGCTCAGATGTCATACAATTATTCCTCATTAGAGAATTTTTGGAAGTGTATTTCTTCAGGAATTGTCATTGATTCTTTTGTGTGTTAATTTACATTTTGCATTTTTGAACACTTTTTATATTAAATCAGTTTTTTTTTTTCTGTTAATCACGTGAAGGTCTGTATTCAATCTTTATTTACTTCAAAAAAACTAAATTTAGGACATACCTCTCTTTGTCCTACACATTTCGGGCCAAAGAATTTTTCTATTTTTTGTCCCTGTTGGGTATAGTCTACATATTTTTTCCTTCTTGACAGAAAGAGTCAAAGTAGTACAGTAGAATACCTTTATAATGCCGACCTATATAATGCAATTCTCTATAAACCGCACAACTTTTCAGAAGTAAACAATAGGTTTTAAAGTTGAAAAAACCGATCTGTTTCTTTTTGCAAACATAAAAATTGTAAGGCAAATTAAATTTTGAAACCGTTTTTCATCTTTCCATCTTAATTCAAAGCTTTTAAATGAAAATTTTTATTCACTGTAAACAGAAAATATCAGATGGCTCTTGAAAATGCAGCTTGTTATGCAAACCATGAAGCAGAAGTGCAGGATAATTCACTTTGTTTTGATTGTGAAACATATTTATTTGTGAATGACCAAGAGTAACATTAGTACTTTAATACTCATTGCAGCTAAAACTCGTTCTGAAGTACTAATATATAGATATATTCTGAATATTGGTTTCAAAATTTGTGAAATGATCTATACAGCGCAAAAACTTGTATAACGCAAAAGCTCTGGTCCCAAGGTATGCGTTATAACAGTCTTCTACTGTAGTATGTTGCTGAAAATTGTTAGTATTTGTATTGTTTTAAAAAAATGTCTTAAATTTAATATTGCTGGATTTATTTAAAAATTTTAAGCTGTCCTAAAAAAGCTTTCTCTAAATCTTAGTAAAATGTAGTGATACCTTGATGCTTATCAACTAAAAAGGTTTTTGTCTCAATTTTTGTATGAATGTGTTGTTTTTCATGAATAGAATAAAAATCTGAAATTACAGGATGTTTTATCTTATGCTTTTTGAGTTACTAGCTTTTGTAGAGCAAAAGCTGAGTTCAGGGTTTGTGCCCTAAAATGATGCAATCAAGAAAGAACAGTGTAATTGTTTGAAGAGTATTAGATATTTTTTAATTGGTCAAAAAATAACATTCCGAATGACTTTTTAGAGAAGTTTTAAAGAAAAACATCCCGGAGTTTATTCTCCAGTTATTAATGGGCAGTTAAATCCTTTTTAGCTGCGATATTGCAAAAGCTGTTAATATGCTAGGCTCAGTTCTTAAATTTTCCCACTGGTACAACTTCCAAATTCTCCTTCCGTACAAAAGTAGTTTTCAAACATTTTTCTTCATTTTCTTTCTTATTCCTTTCTTTCTTTTCTTTTTTATGAAAACACTAATGTATTTCTAAAAAAATAAATTCAACATTCTGTTTGTAGTAATAGTTAATTGAATTCAGAATGCTTTTTGGTAGTTGAATGGAAATATAAAAGTACATTCCTAGCACAATGATCTAATACAGGGGTTTTACTTATATTACACTTAAAATTTTTATTTTGAATTTCAATCGAAACACGTTACCCACCATGAAAGCAGGGTTGGGTTTTGGACTGTCCAAAACTGGTTTAGGACAGGACAGGTGGTTTTTACCGTCCAAAACTATGCTAAAGCTAAATTGGTGTAATCTAATCAATTCGTACTTACTGCAATGTTTGTAATGCATAAATATAGATATTAATGGGGTTTAATTGATGAGTATTTGAAAATATTTTTCTCCAAAATATTTATTTAAAAAATATTTTACCTAAAAAAATTGCCAATAAATACATAAAAACTTTTTTATGTAACTGTTGGTTGAGTTATGAAAGGAAATTCACAACAATACCAAGACAACTAATTTTGTTCCATTCAATAACTCAAAGGAATGTTATTAAATGAGCAATATTTAGGTGCAAAAAAAAAAAAAAAAGCTTAATTTTACATGATATTTTAACAAAAATTATTTTTTAAATCATTGATTAAAGAACAGGGAATTGATGATTAAACACTTATATTATAAAACTTGTGCTATTCTTTTTTTAGTTCATATTTTTAATATAATACATTCTGTAATTACTAAAAATTGTAATTATTTTATTTAAGCCATTATTGCACTATATTTCGAACACTTTTGCACACATGCATAAGTGTCAAAAAATTTGGTTTATGGGGGGAAAAAAACCTCCTGCATGCAAATTGGAATTTTTAATGAAGAATTTAATTTCTACGTAACTAGATTAAAATCAGTTGCATAAATAAGTTACATATATATTTATTGTTGAATGTTCACATTGAATAACTATATTAAATAGTAAAAAAAAAAGCCACATTTTCTTCTGTTTTTCATATTTTCTCAAAATATAGTTTCTCAAGCAGTAGTTTGGGACACTTTTGGACACAAGGGTTTTGAACAGGATGATAAAAACCTTGCCAATCCTGCTTTCATTTGCACACATATATAAACATAGTTAAATTTGGTTACTAATATCAAAAAAAAAAAAAAAAAGTAAATAAACTCATGCATACAAAATTGAAATTTTAATCAAGAATTCAACTTCTGTGTAACTAGATCGAAATCAGCTGCATTAAGAAGTTGAATGTTCTCATTGAATAAATGTTCAATATAAAACATTACTTTAATACATTTTATTTTGTTTTTAATGTTTTTTCACTGAATACAATTTTTCTAAAAATATAGTTTTGTACACAAGGGTTTGAGACAGGATGGTAAAAACCAGTGTTTTTACCGCAGTGTTCAAAACCTGGCCAACCTTGCATGAAAGCTTATCTGTTAATTTTTAAATTGACAACAAATGTTTTAATTATTAAGAATAAGTCAGTACTGTAATTTATCTCTCACAACCAGGGACGTAACTGGGTCATTTTCGAACAGGGGCAAGACCTCGTTTCGGCGCCCCCCCCCCCCCGTACAAAACAAACAAAGCAAAAAAAAAAAATCCCCGAGAAACTTCATAACGTCAAAACCAGGGCCCCTCACGTACATTACAGAGAAAATAACTATCAAATTTCAACGCAAATGGAGCAGAATCATCTAGGATACGGTTACATTTGAGGCAGTGAGAAGCAAAGGGATGTAAGTGGCAAAATCAAAATTTGGAGATAACCAGTACACATAGTAGGTGAACCCCTCCTCTGTCTTGGGGCAAGAGATAGTACTAGTAGCTCTAGTAGGTACTGCTGTACAGTATGACGAGTGACCGAAACAATGGTTCGGTTCAGTTGAACCGAACCATTGTTTCGGTCACTCGTCTGATCAGTGCTGATTCTGAATTAGCTACCAGTTTGTTTGGCACTCTAGGCTTCCTTAAGAGGTTTTCACCTCCAGCTCGGTCACTCCTGTACTGGGCTGATGAGTGCTAATAAGCACGAAACTGCAGTCCTCGGCTGGAATTGACTGAGCTGGCGGTGTATTTCATGCAAAGGGAACTTTGTTTCAACCTTAGTATTTCTTTCGACCCATTAAAAGACTCGGTGCCCGTAGGCAGCTGAGTTGCCTATTTGGTAGTGCAACTCTGGTCCCTGCACTCAGATTAAATTTTTGAGTGAAGAGTGTTGAAAAAAGCGAGAAATGAAAAGAAAACGAGTTTTTGTCTACTTTTTGATGAGGAACCAGAATAGACTGAAAATCAAGAAAATACGATCAAAGAGAAATAACTTCATGCCAAACGAATGGTTCGTCTTTCGTTTACAGTATTTTAAAGACCTTTTATAGAATTATAAAGAAGCGTTTATTAGGCGCTGAAATAATACACATTGAAAATAGCGCCCCAAGAAAAAAGCATTGGATTGAAGTGAAATTCAATGTACAGAATAATACAGATGAGAGATACACTTGATCCTAAAATCTAGACTATTAAACAAATGCAGGCTAAGAAAAGAGATAAATACAGAGTGGTAATTCAATAGCGCGTTGGACCCACTTTTGCTGCAATACATGCCTCAATACGATCCGACATTGAGCTAAATAAACGTCTGATGTTGTTCTGAGGCCGATGGACCCTAAAATGCTTAACGGGCACTTCTAAATCTTGCACAGATGTAGCACGGCGACATCTTTCGTTTCAGCTGATCCTATAAATGCTCCATAGGGGATAAGTCGGGAAAGCGGGCTGGCCATGGAAGAGTCACAAACGGACGCAAGAAGTCTTGAGCAACTGTAGCTTTATGCGGGTGAGCATTATTTTGCTGAAAAATTGCTCCTGGGAGGCCGTTTAAGAACTGTCCTAGATGTGGTTGCAGAATGTCATTAACATAACGCTGGCCCGTTAAGTTTCCACGTACCACAGCTAGAGTAGGCCAGCTATCATAGGCTATAGCCTCCCAGACCACTATGCCCGCTGTGCGGGCAGTGTGTCGTGCGATAGAATGGGTGGTGTGGTACCTTTCTTCAGGGTACCTCCTCATCCGTGAACTGATACCCTCTGACCCCAAAACAAATCGGGCTTCATCAATATGCACCACCTTTTGCCTAACAGTGACATCCCACACAGCTCTGGCTTCGCACCATTGCAGACAGAGTTGCCATGTTTTGGTGTTAGAGGGAGTACTTGAAAAGGGCACTTGGACTGCAGATTTATTTCCGCAAGACGTTTACAAATGGTTCGAGGAACAACTACTACGCTTACATCTGCTTTTATGGAGAAACGAGTCACTGTGGGATTCACGAGCACTTGCCGCACGATCCTTCCATCCTCTCTCCTCGTCGTCTTCCTGGTCACCATGGGCGGATTTATGGGGGGTCAGAGGGGGGTAATGCCCCCCCCAGTTTTGGGAGGACTTTATGTAGTAACAACACATCTTCCAAAAATTTAAAAAAAAATCATTATTTTTTCGTTTTTGAATAGTTTAGAAGAGCATGGGTGGATTTATAGGGGGGGGGGGCAAAGGGGGCAATGCTCCCCAGTTTTGGGAGGAGTAACAACTTATCTTCCAAAATCTTATAACAAAAAAATCATGATTTTTTCTTTTTTGAATAGGAAATTAAAGTTTATTTTTTCTTTTAAACTTAAAATAGCCGTTTCTTACAAAGTTTGAACAATACTGTACAAGTGTATAATCTACTACTCAATTTCAGAGGCTGGAAAGTGCAAATTATTCATAGGTTCTGAAATCCTTGAAAAGAGTTGGAGCAGTATAGCCTAAAAGGGCTCTTGAACCAAAAACCCAATCTAACCAACCAAACCTTGAAAATAATTGGACAAGTTTTTGAATCTCCTAAGCAAAGTGTGCTTCAATTGTATTCTTATCAAGTGTATAAATTAAGAACTGTTCAAATGGATAGTATGTTACTCTCTTGATACCTATTCTCTAAATCTGTGCACCATTTCTTTTAAAGTATAAACTTGCATCACAAAGCACTTTTAAAGTGTAAAACTAAAATAAAAAAAATTACTTGCCTATTATTTCCAATTAACCCTTATAAGACTTCAAAATGCAGAATTTTATATCCATTTTAGATAATTTCCTCCGGGGGAGGAACCCCCGGACCCCCTAAAACTGGAGATATTCTATATCCCACTTAAAAGGGAGCACTGCGTTACTCTCTTAATACCAGCCCCCTCTCATTTAAGGTCAATTTAAAAAGGACAGCATAATTACACACAGTAATGAAAAACGACACAAAAAAAAGGAAAGAATGGCTTTACGCATCACAGAAAACAGACAAAAACATGGGAGGGGGAGAGGAGGGCAATTAAAAATGTTGCTCTAAAAAAAAAAAAAAAATCCTGCCCCCCCCCCCCAGGAACTCAGTCCTAAATCCGCCTATGCTGGTCACTCCAAACCCGGTTTTTTGCACGTGTCCATTGCCTCCAACAGTTTTTAACGGATCACTCCGAACGATTCACCTGGGCAGCAACACGGCTCGACAAACAGCCTATAATTTTCTGGCCGATGACCAAACCTTTCTCAAACTCGCGTAACTGTGAGAAACGCTTTCTAACTCGTCTACTTGGAATCCTTCAGTCATTAAGGTTCTCCGACTATCCGGATGTAATCGTTACATTTATAAATCTTATATTATGCACTGGTTTATCTAGCACCTTTTCCCCGATTTTACCGGTGCTGTAGAGTAAACGGTTATGCGCATTGACACCAAACTTGGACATTTGCATATCAGATGACATTCTTCATATATGCAAAATTGCGCGGTTGTACCTTTCTTGGGGTGCTATTTTCAATGTTCCTGAGTGTATTTTTACTACCGCTGTGATGTCACATGCATGGAGCTCTGTGTAAGCTTGTTCAAACACGACCAAACAAATACAACAGTTAATAGTTGCGTTCGCAGAGCACGACTGGTCAACCGATGACTAACGGCAGCGTTCCATGATCAACCGACAACCGCAATTTCAGCTTCTGATTGTTTGATTGAAGCACGTGACATTTTTGATTGACCATTAATGAGTATTTTTTCCTTGCATGTTATTCGTTTGACGTCTTTAGCTGTCATGTGATAAACCGGCTGGTAGATACCGGTCAAGATTGGCGAACGCATCCAGAAGAAGTTCGAGAGATCTTAACTGCAACCACGTGCCATTGTTTACGCGGTCGCCTTTGGGAACTGAGGTTTTTCGTGCTTATCACATGTGTTTTTTTTACATATTTCTCTTTCCTTTTTCGAATCATCTTTACTAAACCTGAGAAGTCGTTCTGTTTTGCAATTTTTTAAGCAACTGATCGCCGGCTCTTTGAAGTGTCCCACATTCTTTAAGAAAGTGCAGCATCGATCACCCCACCGAGCATCCAACTGAGTAGTTTGATCGGAACAGAGAAGCGATCCTGGTTTCTTTAACTCAGCAGGTATGCAACCTAATTTTTCGAATAAAAATAGATTTAAAAAAGAAAAGAAAAATTAATTTGAATTTTGACATCTTGAATTCAAATTATGTTTTACGCAATCACGAGTTGTATGTGGGGGGGGGGGGGTATGTGTGTTTGTGTCTGTGTGCGGGCACTTGTGTGTAGGTGTGTATGTGCAGGTGTGTGTATGTGTTTGAGTGTGTGTATGTATGTGTGTGTACGTGCGTGTATGTATGAGTGTAAGTGTAGGATATTTAGGGCAATTCCATGATAAGGTCAACCAGATGATCAAATTTTCAAAATTATAATTTCTAAACAAATGAGGTGTCATTTTAAAGGTAAAGAGTTGTATATTTTGGAATGCCTGTCTAAAATTTGATCAGTTTAGTTATAAATAAGTTACAGGAGGTTAAACTAAGGTCAACATCTTGAGTATTTTCAAACCATATTTGGTGACTCCCGAAGGAACTCTATTTTTTCCAAAAAATACATACTAATATTATGAATTGAGATGAATAACCATTTAAAGATACAATGTGTTGCTGGTGATGTTGCAAAGATGTGTCAAAATATAATTCATTTTGATTTGTAAAAGAATTCCTCTGGGGTTCATTAAGAGTTTTACTTCCGACACCAAAATGCACAGTTAATTATGCTGAGCCAATAATTTTAAAGCTACATTCATGTATTTTTGGGTACAAAGTAAGAATTTCAATCTCTTTGATTTAACCTATTTTCATTTTGTAACAAATGAATATTATTTACTAAAATCTAGGTGTCGGACGTAAAAAATTTTTTTACGTCCGACACTGTTACATTCCTTTTGAGAACATATGTTTTTCAACTGTGTTTCATCTTTTTTGGCCTTTAATTTCGAAATTAAAGTGAAAAAATGCATAAAAAACAACTAAGTGAATTTATTGTATATACATTTAGGGCTGATAGGGGTAAGTAGGACCCCTTTTGAGAAAAAGTGTGTTTGAATGAACGTAATACAGTTGATTAAGATCAATTTTGGATAAATTTGCCGAAAGCATGAGTGGAAAAAAAACTGGAAACACTAAGTGACTGCGTCTGTGTAATGTTGGCTAAGGAAGAACCATTACCAACATTCAACCCATATAAATCTTGATGGTTTTTCTTTCAGGTAAGCTTCACAAATAGCTAATCACCATCTTTTGTAGCTGAACTATCAGCTATCTACTAAATCATCAAAGCTGTCTTGTATTTCACTAATACAAATATTTCATCAGAGTTGCTTTTGATTTTCAAATCCTTACTGTTATGGGGGGAACCACTTACCCCATAGTGTGGGGACCTCTTATAGCAAAGTTATACCGGATAATAGGGCCTCTCCTCTGAAAGTTTTTAATAATATTTTACTCAAAAATTCTGATTGCAATATGCACTTTTAGTTAAACTGTACATGTATGTTTAATGATCATAAAAAAAATATAAATGCTAACCGGGAAACACTTTTTGAAAAATGCTTCTTAAACTCGCCAAAAACTATTTTTCAGGTTTTTTTTTTTTTTTTTTTGACTAAGTTCTCTGACCTATAAAAAAAAATTCCACGTGTCCCAAATATATACAAAACTTATCACTGTGATGAACCATGACATGACCAATGTAAAAAATCATAAGGATATTTCAGTTTTTCAGTCAGAGCCATTTGGTATATTCTGTTTACTTTGAGTACTAATTTTCATTTAAAAGCTTTTAATTCAGATGGAAAGATGAAAAACTGTCACAGAATTCAATTTGCCTAACAATTTTTATGTTTGCAAAGAAAAACAGAGGGATTTTTTAAACTACAAAACCTTTGTTCACTTCTGAAAAGTTGTGTGGTTTAAAGAGAATTGCGTTATATAGGTCAGCATTATAAAGGTATTCTACTGTATACGCAAAACTAATCACTGTGATGAACCATGACATGGATATTTCAGTTTTTGGGGGTGACCCACTTATCCCAGTGTCCCCAATCAACCCTACTTTTGAATTTACTTCGTAAATTTTGCTCCAGTATATGTAACCTATAATTTACATATTTATAACTGTAATCATTGTTATGTATTTACATTTAAGAGCAATAGTTTACATCCAATATGAACAATTTACGTCCGACACCAAGCTAAAGATATTTTTTAAATAATTTTATTCCTTATAATATCATTTGAAAACTGAAATATGCTTCAATCATAAGTATACTTTAGAATTATGCTGTTTTTAGCCTACTTTCCCATTAAAAGTCAGAAAAAGAAGAAAAAACCATGAAAGAAGGCTTAATGCGTCTTAAAAATATCGCGAAAAACAAAAAAAAAGTCAAAAATAAATAAAATAATTAAATAAATATTGAAAAATTAAAAATTGGAAAGTACGGTATTGAGATGGGGGAAAATGTCTGTCTGTCTGTCCCCCCCAATAACTTTTGAATGAATAGTCCGATTCAAACGAACTTTTTTTTGTTCGAAAGATCTCGACAAGGACACCTCATTCCCATATTTCACTTTTTGATTTGAACTATTTTTTGTTCAATTTTGAGCAGTTCAAAAAAGGTTAACATTAGTGCCTTCGGGGAAATTCAAGGCAATTCCGAACTGTGAGGCGAATTTGCTTCAAACAAACTTTGTAGGAAAAAGCTTTTGATGAAAAACTTGTATACAAAATATCTTTTTGATTTGAACAATTTTCCGTTCAATTTTGAACAGTTCAAATCCCTTAACATTAGCGCCTATGGAGAAACTGAAAGTCAATGTAGATTCCGTACTTGAAGGTGGATTTACTTCAAACAAATTTTATTGGAAACAGCTCTTGACGCCAAACTCCAGACTCCGACTCCAAGAATTTAAGGGCACCTGGCTCCGACTCCTGTGCCCGACAATTTATCGGACTCTGACTCCCCAACTTCGACTCTGACTTCGTAACTTTGGCAAAAATTTATACACGAAGGACAAATGACTAACACAAAATAAGTTTTCCTGTAAGGTATATTGCACGAAACAACTCGTATCTCTCCTGCATTAAACCAAGTAAACAATCCATGTAAACAAGTTTGAACAAATCTAAGATTGCCTTTGGGTTGCAAAACACAGGTTAGTTTCACCAGGGATGCCATGCTTGAAAAGATATCGCCTCATTAGCGCAGTGTTGCCAGATTGGGGGAAATTTCCCCATTTTGGGGAAATCTGGTGCTCTCTGGGGAAATTTTGGGAAAATGGGTTTTGAGGGGAATTCTGTGGGGAAAATTTTCTTTCTTGGGGAAAAAAAACCTCGGAGGAAAAAAGAATTTTTTCGTACTTGGATTCTCGTCAAGAAGTAGTAGTTACATTGTTTGTATGAAACAGCGTTGCTTTAGCTTTGCTCAACTTTATGGAATTCGCATTTCACATTATGTGGAATATTATGTTATGGAATTCGCATTAATGTTTTGCGTGAATAACCAGTTGATACGTTAAACGGGTAAAAATAAGTGTGATAATGAACTGGATAAATATATACAAAAATCATAGTTTAAATGTACATACAGAAGCAGAGTAATAAATGCGAGTAGAAAAAAAAATTTTGGCTATTTCTTTTCTCACCGTCAGGCGCTTGTATTTGTGACTAGTGGCACCCGCACGACTTTGCCCGCAGTAGAAAATTAAAAGGTCTTTTGTTTCCCTTGTATATTTACAAATAATACATGATGAACTTCTTTCCAATTGGCTTGCCCACACTACGGTTCCATTTTATGATAGCTTGGTAATTTACTCGTCCATCTTATTGCTCGGGAAAATGTTCTTAAAATTGGAATAGAAAAAGAACAAAATCAATTTTTCGAAAAATCGCTTCGAGGTGCACACCTTCATGCTATAAACTAACTTTGTGCCAAATTTCATAAAAATCGGCCGAGCGGTCTAGGCGCTATGCGCGTCAGAAAGATCCTAACAGACAGAGAGATATCCAACAGAGAGGATTTAGCTTTATTACTAGTAAAGGTAAAGAAAGATAAAGAAGACAAAAAAAATGAAAATGGGAAGAAAACAAGTTGGGGAATTTTATAAGAAAATTTGGCTATTTGGGGAAAAAAAAAATTTTCAAGAGACAAAAATATTGGTGGGAATCGGTTCATTTTATAAAAATTTTAGTGTAAAAAATTTTTTTGAATTTGGGGAATTTTGACAGAAAACATCGCTTTTTGGGGAAAAGTTGGAAGGGATTTGGGAAAATCTTGATTTGACCATCTGGCAGCACTGCATTGGCGAGAAAAATATTTCAATTTCGTGCAAAAAATCGGATGTCGCCAAAGGGGGGGGGGGGTATATCACATCTGTACCAAATAAAGATTTATTCCATTGAAGCATAACAAACTTCATTATTCTCCAAATTTAAATTTGACTTGTGAATTTGAATTGAAAATAAGTGCAATATATTATATGCATGCACTTTTTTATTATTTGTAAGATCTGTCTTGAACAACATTAAATTTTTTACAACTACTCGGCATTGGCTGAATATCTGATCAAAATTTGGCCGAGTACTCCGTACGTCTCTAATTTTTTTCATCAGATTTTCCCCCCATTTCAGAGAATTTAAAAAGTTTTAAAAAAGTTCTTTTTTTTTAAAAAAATTATGTTTGGCATCATGTCAATTTAGTAAGATATTTTAAAAGAAGTTTTGCTTTTTATTCAAGATTTAATGAAAATTACATTCAGTTAAAAGACCTACCGTATTTTCGGGATTAAGCGCCGCGGCGCATACAAGAAAAAAAGTTTCAAAAATGTGGATGCGGCGCATATAATGGGAGCGGCGGGTATAGTGTTTTTTTTTTTTTTCCCCGATCAAGTTTTAAAAAAAATCCGAGTTTGCAAAAAAGTTGAACATTTTACCAATAGATGGCGCCACACTTTTCCCTTTCGTTTTGCGAAATGAGCGACAAGCAAAGCAAAGAGGGGTAGCCATGAGGGGAGGTGAGTCAGCGATTGCTGGTGTTGCACCATAGAGAGAAACGCTAAACCACGTGAGCGCTGAATGACGTGAGCGGCGAGGAAGCCTCATCGAAGCGAAGGGGGACGGAGGGTCAAGGAAAGGAGCTTGTTAGCAAGACTAGGAGGGGAGGGGGGTGGAACTTCCAGTTTTCTAAAGGGGAATCACCCCTTTCAACAAAGTGGGTTGCTCGGGGTGGTCAAGTGACCTACTAATTGAAAACTTGTTTCTCCGTCTCCCATCCCCAATTTTATTCACTCACATCGTCGCTTTTGCTGTCGTTCGTGCGTTCTTTTCTTTCTTAAAGTTTTTACATCGAGTTTCATCTGAAATGGCTCCTACTAAACGACTTAAGAGTTACACTGCAGCTTTCAAGTTGGAAGTTATCGCTAAGGCTGAAGCGATCGGAAATCGTCCTGCTGCCCGGGAATTCGGAATTGATGAAAGATGTGTTCGGCGTTGGAGGTCCGAAAAATCAACGATCGAAGCGATGCCGAAGACAAAACGTGCCCGACGAGGAAGATCAGCTCACTGGCCGGATTTAGAACGGGACCTGAAGAAGTGGGTAGTGGAGCAGAGAGCTAAAGGAATTTCCGTTTCGACTGTCCGGATTCGAATAGAAGCCAGGTGCATCGCTGCTAATTTGAATATTTCCAACTTCAAAGGCAACGCGAATTGGTGCTTCAGATTCATGAAGCGGTATCATTTGTCCGTCAGGCAGCGAACAACTGTGGGGCAGAGTCTTCCAGCTGATTGGATGGAGCAGAAAAAAAAGTTTTTAGACTACGTCGAGAAGCTGAAGAAAGAAAACAACTTTCAGCCTCATCAGCTTATCAACATGGACGAAGTCCCTTTGACTTTCGACTGCCCTCCCAACAGGACTGTCACATCTACCGGTGAGAAGAGCGTCGCCATTACAACCACGGGGCATGAAAAAACATCATTCACGTGTGTTTTGGCTTGCACGGCTAGCGGAGAGAAGCTGAAGCCTATGCTGATTTTTAAGCGGAAAACGGTCCCGAAGGAGTCTTTCCCGTCCACCGTTGTCATCCGCTGCAACGAGAAGGGGTGGATGAATGAGGCCCTGATGTCAGACTGGTTTAACGAAGTTTGGAGAAAAAGGAAAGGCGCTTTTTTCCAACCAAGTGGAATGTTGATTATGGACTCCATGGCGGCGCACAAGACCGACCCTGTGAAGGAAGCGGCGCGGCAATGTTTGGCGTCCCTGGCCATCATACCAGGTGGGCTTACAAAAAAGTTGCAGCCCTTGGATTTGGCCCCCAATCACAGTTTTAAGAGCCACATGCGTCAACAATGGGAGTCCTGGATGGTGAACGGACTGCACGAATACACGAAAGGCGGCAACCTGAAGAAAGCGTCGTTCGCGGAAGTGGCGAAGTGGGTAGCTGCAGCTTGGAATGCGGTAAAGCCGAGCACCATAATTTCCGGCTTCACCGAGGCGGAGATCATTCCCCGAGTCCCGGATGTTGCTGCGGAGGACGATGGCTCCGATGACGAGGAAAACAGCCCGGAGCTCGATGCAGACTTTCTAGGACTATTTGCGTCCGACAGCGAGGACAGCGATTTCGAAGGATTTTGAATCGCCGATCCATAGTGGATGCGACCCACTGAAAAAAGCGTGCTTATAGTGGCGCCGACCACTTAAAAAAACGTGGAGCGCCATGAGGAGAAGGGTCCGCGTCCCGCGCTCTGGATAACCAACCAATGTCTCCTCCCAAAGTACGAAAATTTTAATTATAGTAATAATAATATAGTTATGTTAATTATATTCTTTTAAATTTTATTTTCATTTTATTGCAAGTTTCTGAACGTCTAAATTGCGCTTTTAAGTTGCGTTAAGTTGGATGCGGCGCTTATAGCGGGCGCGGCGCTTATAATGGGTGCGGCGCGTACATTAATTTTTTTTTTCCGGCGACGATAATTTTCGATGCGGCGCTTATACTGGGTGCGGCGCTTAATCCCGAAAATACGGTATTTAAAATTGAGAATAATGGCTAGTTTAAATTTTTGTTTAGTTTTAAGTGTCTTGTTTAAAAAAAAAATGTTAATGACTTTTGCTTGATGTTTCAAAAAGCTACTTATCTAGTTACATAATTTTAAGCCAATATTTACCTAAATTTATACTGAAATTAGATATTTTAGTCACGAAAAAAAAAAGGTTTTTACTTTTTAATCATTTCAAGTTCATTCTTTCTCATGGAGAGAGAAAGGAGGGTAAAAACCCCGAACATTTACTGAATAATGTAGATGCCGTGCCCGCCGCTTATTAAAATCACATTCTTTCTGTGGACATTTGATTTTATGGAACGGCTGATTTTATTAACCAGCATTCAAAAAAATGAAAAGTTTTGAAGTTTAAATACTCTAAAAATGAATTAGATTACTTCATTTACTTCTGTATTAAGTATTTCAGAATTCATTTCTGAGGCATTTCTGGGCAGGTAAATGGCAATATCTGCAGAAAATAGTTTTCGAGATATTTGAAGAAACGCGTTTTGTACTCCATACTAACAATGGGGAAATATTAGAATTTGACATCTTTTTCGCATCTTTTTTTCAGCGTAACGCAAATAAGCGAGCTTGTACAATGAAGATAATGTACAACAGATGACAAAAATGCAAAAGAATGAAAAATGAAGAATTTGCAGTTACTGCCCTTTACCTGCACACGGCAGAGTTATCACTAACATGAGGTACAACTAACTAAAGGTATCAACTAAACATGAGGTACATTTTTTTAAATTATTTGCATAAGGATCTTAAAATATAGGCGCATGGTTGTTTGCTTAACAGAATTGGGAGAGCAAAGATTGAATATCGTTTGAGAGTTTACAAAGTGTTTTGTAACATTCAACATTATATTTTCCTCTTTGTTCTAGAGTGCATCGTACATTACCCAGCGCTTTTGTGACACCCATTGAGGCGGCAAATTTGACTCTGAGATTTTTCTCATCTTCTGAGACCGATTTCTTCACTTAGTGCTTCTTTAACAATTTTTTACGTATGATGTCTAAAAGTTTGATTTTTTAAAACGTCGATCGTGATTTTATTAAAAGACGGTTTTAACATGTTTTGGTATTGCAATGATTCTGTTCTTCCAGATTTGATTCTAAAAAGCGGCCGGTTTTATAATCCAGTGATTTTATTAGTGGCGGGTACTGTACTATTTCTTCAGACAAAAACGAAAAATTATGTTCAGACTAATTTTCTCCATTTTTTAGTTGTTTTTAGATTTTTAGATACAAAAGATTCGAATTTGAGAAAGGCTTCAAAAATTTCTCCATTTTTTAGTTGTTCTTAGATTTTTAGATACAAAAGATTCGAATTTGAGAAAGGCTTCAAATATTGTTCTCTTTTTAAAAAATTAACCTAAAAGGCAGCTTTTTTAGTTGATTCCAGAGAATATTTTATTCATAAAATACAGTGAAATTTCTTAAAAACTTTTATTAGGTCTGGGTTCGCCGATACATATCAAATGATGTATATCACGACATTGTTCATTTCTTATTTATTATTAAAAATAACCAAAGAGTTATGTATTATGTATTTATGATGTATCAATACATTAACATTATAAATACAGCAAAGTAATATAATATTCCTTTTTATATTATATTCATTTTTGTCTTTAGTATTGTGACAATTTTAATTCATGTTTAAAGTCACTAATTAAATATTAAATGATGGTCAGGAAAGAAGAAAATGTCTTGTGACTGTGCACCGACTATTGCATATTTTTTATTTCTGAATCATATAACTGTAAAAAAGTAGCGAACAGAAGAAAAATGAATGAAATAGCTGATGCTAAATTAACTCCGTTATTATTGATAAAAATATACAATGATTAAATGTAAAATATTAAACAAGCCTTCATTTTAAGTCTACATACTGTAATAATTACATAAGAGATAAAGAGTGATTTGAGGATGCATTTACTATTTGGAATACTTTAGTTTAAACTGATTGATAAAATCGGATATCAAAATATCCGATATATATCAAAAATATCGGATATTTTCGAACCCTGGTCATGATTTTTCATAGTCAAATAACTCATGTAATGATTTTTCAATAAATACCCAGTTAGAAGGTATACAGTTATTCTATAACAGTGGCGAATCCAGGATTTTGTTTTACGAGGACCTGAGATCATAAATATTTTGTATTGTCTTAGTGAAGCATTAAAGCGAATCAAGTTTACAAGACCGCCTCGTGGTCAAAAAACTGAGTGGTGGTGGGAAAGACTGCTATTAGACTTTTTAAAAAACATATATCGAGATAAAGAGAGTGCACCTTTCAATTTGGAGGATGGATCATTAGGGCTTAGGTTTAGTTTGCAACTTGAGAAGCGGTTAGCTGTATATAGTTTTCAGAGCTTATTGAAATGCGTAAATAGCCTAAAACATAGAAATCCACATTAAACTGAAAAAAAGCTTAACTACAATGCAAATAAAGCCCTGCATTACTAACATCTCAGGGGCCAATCCAGGATTTTTTCCCCCTCTACCTATTTTTTTGAAAGTATGGCATCGACATTCTATTTTTGTGAAAGTCTTTCTTTTTCTTTTCAACATTTAAAGGAACATTCTAATTTTTGAAAAAGAAAATTAGAACACCTAAAATTATAGTTCAAAAAGTGTAAAAGTCATCAACTATTATTTCTAACAGGTTTTTTTTTATGAAGGGGGTGGGGTGGGGGGACACTAAAAACCTCAGAGGTACGAAAAATACCATTGTATTTCAGCCCAATAGGCTTTGTACCTTGTACAACTCAGGAAACTGTCAGAAAAACGGCCCCCGAAAACAGATGCTAGAAGATTGTGATAAAATTGCCTAAATGTGCTTTGGTGAGAAACGGCTTAAAATGAGTAGAAACACTATGAAATAATCATTACTCAAGCGATTGTCCAGATAGATTAGCTTAGCATTTTATTTTATGCTTACATTTTGTTTTAAACAGAGAAACAAATTAAACAATTTTACAAATTTCACAACAATGCTGATTTTTTGTAAAACTTCTGAATATTTAATTTATTGTTTTTGTGACTGCCAATTTTCAAAATTAGTTTTGTGGAGCTGTTGATTTTATTACTTAATTTTTGTGAAAGTACTGATTTTGAAACAAGATTTTTGCGAAGGTGCAGAAAAACGGTAGTAAAATCAGCCTGTATTGGGCCCTGCACCTGATCCAGAGAATTAAGTTGTATAGTCGGAAAAAGATAATCAACAATATGGAAAATTTTGAAGCCTGGAAGTTTTCAAAATTGTAGTTCTCCTAAAGATGCTTTTTTGACAATCTCTTTTGATGTTCAGAGAAGGAATTGTGCCGGGAATTTTATGAAGGGCTACGAGCTCAAAGACTCTTTGATCAAAAGCTTTTTGAAAATCAATATAAACAACATCCACATACTTTTTGTTATCTAAAAACCTTATCACAGAAATGCAGTAAATTTACTTCATACAGAAATAAATATACAGTAAAACCTGTAAAGTTGACCACTTGCCTGTGTTGACCACTTTTGTCGGGAACGGAATTAGTCCTATCTTGTATAATAACGGAAAACCTCTGTAACTTGACCACTAATGTACACCAAATTTGGTTTGGAGTATTGTAAAAAAAACCTTTGTAAGTTGACCACTTGGTTAATTTTTTTAAACTTAATTAAGCAAATTATTATTATTATTATTATTATTATTATATTATAGCTTTCCAAGAATAATTTTAATGCTTTGATGCCAGACTAGCATTTTACCTAAACTAAATAAAACAGCAGCATATGCTACTCTATTCTCCAAACTTGGTTTTATTTTGTTGTTTTATTTGAGATAGTGTTTACTGTTCAATGAAAACAAGTGTCAGTAAAAAAGTGCTTTTTTAGTCTTTTCTTCCAGTTGGAAAGTTATGTGGCAGCACTGGAGTTGTGCTAAAGAGTAAAGTTACTTATTTCTGGTGCAAGGCATTAAGAGATATGTCATTTTCAGCTGCCTTTATGAACTAGGAGAGTCCAGCTTGTTACTATTTGTGTTATAAGTTTTACATAAAATGACTTCAAAAAGAAAGTTAGTTGAACTTGAGATTGCTAAAAAGTATTAAATATTAAAATTAATTGAAAAGGGAGAAATATAGAGAAAATTAGCTGACACATATGGAATTTCTAAAACTAGTGTCTAATATAGTAAGTGCAAGGGGGAAAAAACAAAAATATTTGAACAACATTTTTGATTATTGTTTCAAAGTAATGTTAAACAATAAGAGTGAGTTAAACAGAAAGAGTAAGTATCAATTAGTCAAAAATAAAAACATAATGCAAGAAATGCCAAAAAAAAAAATAATAATAAATAAATAAATAACTTCCTTCCTTTATAAGTTGACCACCACAGTACTGCACCACAAGTGGTCAACTTACACAGGTTTCACTGTATTAATAAATAAATGTAGCAATTAAGTGATGTTATAAGTGAATTTTTATGCATTGAATTCTTATTCTTTTTTCTTTTTTTTTTTCTAATTATATGATACACAATTTAAAAACGTTGGTTTATTATTCAGTTTACATGATTTAGTGTTGAATGTAAGTTAACAATCTAGAAAATTCATTAAACTAACTACTGAAAAGTTTTAGGTTGTGTCTTAAAAAATGTTTTATGCTTTTTAAAAACTCCTTAATTCTGGTGTTAAGAAATGATTAGACAGCTTGTCTAAAGATAATTTATACATTTTTTAATGAAATTTCTGCTTTGTAAAACAAGAAATTCCAGTACTCGCACTTGGTCCAGTTTTTTCTTTTAATGCAATCAGATTTAATTGACTGTCTGTGTCTTTACTCTTCTTATTCTGCAAGTATAACATTCAGTATTTTAATTTCAGGATATGTAATTTCAAGCAAAATAAATAAATCATTTGAGAATAATAAATAAGGTATACCAGAGCACGTTTTAGCGGAATTTTTTCAATGAGTTTTCTAAATTTTATGTTTTAACGTAGGAAATTTTTGACATTTTGGTTTTATGAAGTAGTTACTGGAGTCAAAACTGGAATATTCAGTTGTTGCTCAGTTTGCGTTTTCAACCGTTAAAAAAACTATTTTTGAGTCCAAGTCGGTTGCATAAACTTGCCCAGGACCTGGGGCACGTTTACGCATATTTATTAATGACAGCTAATGTGGTTCTGCTTGTGTTTTGAACGTAATGTCTTACCGTCGTTAAAATAAAGCAGATTTATTACAGATTGTATTGTGCATAAAATAAGAGCGGAACAGGCATGAAGACAGCACTACATGATTGTAAACTATAAGATACAAATTTGTAACTCAATTAGAAAGTTAAGGTGATTTTCAAAACTAATTAGCCTGAAAATACTAGAAAGTTTTGAGACAGTTCGGAGCGAAAAACCGTCAGGGCACATTCAGAAGTAAGCCACAGTAAGAACGTGCGTAAAGGTGCTCAAACGTCAATGTGCAAACTAGCCCCGTCGCCAAGTTTGGGTTTATTTTTAGCCTGCAACATTATTTATTAACATTTCAATTTATACAAATACAATTCTCAAAAAAGGATAAAATTCTGCCAATTTTTATATATTTGTTCTCTCTTAATAACGAAGTACTATGTTTATTCACAACAAGCTTCAAAACGTTCAACTCAAAATTTACCCGACTAGTTAGAAAACAGATTATTCTTTCGGCATGCTACTATTGCAATCACTACTGCCATGAGAGCTACTCCTTCCCATAACCTTGAGCTCCTTCTTAGCCGCCTTCCGTTGCATAAGCAAGTGGAAATGGAGGCGATTCTGTGTGCATACCGCCTCAAGCTCATGGGTCTCTGGAAGTCCCCTCGTCACCTGTCTCTGTACGATAAACTGTGTGCAAAGACTAGTAAGCATCCTTACTTTATGATGCCCTCTGACTGGATGTGAAAACAATTCAGGCTTAATGCCAATTATAACATCGTGTTTCCTTCCAGAGAGCAATGGAAGGATGTACAGGATATCATTGGCAATGCACACGAAAACTGGTTTACGGATGGTTCCAAGACTGCATCCGGAACTGGTTCTGGTGCATTCTGCAGCAGCAATAACACAAATCTGTGCTTCTCATTAGAAAAGCTTGCTACTGTCTGAAACTTTAGCCATATTGGCTTGTGTAAATAACTGCCTAGATCGAGGCATAAGCGGGAAGGTTATCAGAATGTTCTCTGATAGCCAAGCTGTGTTGAAAGCTCTCAATCGAGACTGCTTCTCTACCAAGACTGTTTGGGAGTGCCATAATGCACTGGTAAGACTAGCTGGCAGTAATAGGGTTTCCCTTTACTGGGTTCCTGGTCACCGTGACATTGTGGGTAACGAATTGGCAGATCAGTTAGCTAAGCAGGGCTCCAATGCACCATTTATGGGACCCGAGCCTGTCCTCTGCCTGCCCTACCATGCAGTAAGGACTACTTCAAAGAACCTTCTTATGAATGAATCGTATGGCCTGTGATTTCAGTTCAAATCTCAAAGACAGGCCAAGATTCTGAACCAGCAGCCTCCCTGGCTCAGGTTTAAGGAACTGCTTACCTTGAGTAGAGATGAGATCAAGAAGTCTGTTGGGTTACTAACTGGACACTGCTCTCTTAATAGGCACCTTAATCTGATGGGTGTTATCGACAACCCTTCCTGTAGAGGATGTCATATGGCTAATGAAAGCTCAATTTATGTGAATGTGACTTATACTCTGCACAAAGATTTGAGCTCTTGGGATACCACTATGTAGACCCCGGAAAATTGCCTAGAATTTCGGTAAGGCAACTGCTGAGATTTATTTCTGTTACTGGGCTCCTTTAGTAGTCTAAGCAGGGATAGTACGTAGACCTGTGGTCTCAGTGCTCGCGCTGGTTTCAAGCGCCCCCCTTTTCACTTCATACTTCATACTTCTGCATGCTAGACTAACGCTCGACTGATGCTCAAAAACTCGTGAGGAAATTTGCTTGGGAGCTGCATCAATATGTTATGACTGTTGACTCTCCAGTTATAATTCGTTTTGAAAAACGGGCACTGCGTAAACGTGCCTCGGTCTACCCTTTATAAAATTTTAAAAAAATTCTCAAGTAAATTCTATTGCAGATAACAAATGTTTAAATATCTAAAATATTGTTTTTTTATGGCATTTTAAAAATTAGCTGTGCACAAATATAAGACTTTCTTTTATTTTGAAAACTGTACACATAATGCTTTTCCCCCCAGTAGAATGAAATACTTTTCTGTTTTTAGATTGGAGTTAATTCAAGGGGACGAGTACGAGACCACAATTTAGTAGTCTGATCTTGTGACTATCAATCTTCCAAATTTGAAGCTTAAAATGCATATGAAGTTTAAAGACAAATCATATTCATGCGAATATTGTGGGACGACATTTAGTGACATTTCGCACTTAAAAGTTCATTTAAAAATACACACTGAAAAAAAACTGTATTCTTGTGAAATTTGTAAAACGTCGTTTTTTCTTAGTGGTAATTTGATGAGCCATTTAAGGATACATACTAAAGAGAAACCATATTCGTGTGAAATTTGTAAAAAGTCATTTGTTCAGAATGGAAATTTAAAGAGGCATTTGAGGACACATACTAAAGAAAATCCGTACTCTTGTGAAATTTGTAACAAGTCATTTGTTCAGAATGGAAATTTAGAGAGCCATTTGAGGACACATACAAAAGAAAAACCATATTCTTGTGAAATTTGTAACAAGTCATTTGTTCAGAATGGAAATTTAAATAGGCATTTGAGGACACATACTAAAGAAAAACCTTATTCTTGTGAAATCTGTAAAAAGTCATTTGTTCAGACTGGACATTTAAAGAGCCATTTAAGGACACATACAAAAGAAAAACCGTATTCTTGTGAAATTTGTAACAAGTCATTTACTCAGAGCGGAAGTTTGAGGAAGCATTTGGAGACACATACTACAGAAAAGCCACATTCTTGTGATATTTGTAAAAAGTCATTCTCTGATAGTGGAAACTTAAATAGACATTTAAGGATACATACGAAAGAAAAACCATATAGTTGTGAAATTTGTAAAATGTCATTTTCTGAGAGTGGAAAACTAAAAAGGCATTTGGGGACACATACTAAAGAAAAGCCATATTTTTGTGAAATTTGTAAAAAGTCATTTTCTCAGAATGCAAGTCTAAGGAAGCATTTGAGGACACACACTAAAGAAAAACCTTATTCTTGTGAAATTTGTAACAAGTCATTTTCTGAGAGTGAAACTTTAAGGAGACATTTGAGGACACACACTAAAGAGAAACCTTATTCTTGTGAAATTTGTAAAAAGTCATTTTCTGTGAGTGGATCTTTAAAGAAGCATTTAAGGACACATACTAAAGAAAAACCGTATTCCTGTGAATTTTGTCAAAAGTCATTTTCTGAGAGTGGAAATCTAATGAGGCATTTGAGGACACATACCACAGGAAAACTATAATCTTGTGAGATTTGTTAGAAAATCATTTTCTAGGCATAAAGGTTTGAAGGTCCATTTGAGGACACTACAAAAGAAAAACCATATTCTTTTTAAATTTCGTAAAAATTTCCTCAGAGTGGAGGTTTAAAAACCATTTCAGGGTGCATAGTAAAGAAAAAGTATATCCCTGGACAATTTGTAAAAAGTCATATTCACATAGTAATACTATGATAGTATAGATCTGAAAGTTTATTTGAGGACACATGAGCTGAAGAAAAAGCATATTCTTGTGATTTTTGAAGAAAAACAGTTTCTCAAGTTTATGATTTAAACAAAAAAGGTACATTCTGGAAAAAAAAGTGTATACTTCTGAGTATTTTGAAAAGACGTTTTCTATAGTTCAGACTTAAAAAGACATTCCAGGACAGTGTCCTGAGAACACACGTAAGAGCCATTTGAAAATCCATTTGTGGATACACACTAGAGAAAAATTATTTTCAAGGGATCAAGGTGAAAGGAATTTTCATTCCAAACCTGTAACTATGTAAGCTAATTTAAACTTTCATCCTAATATAATTATTTGTTTAAATGCAAACATGTAATTCCCAAGAAAAGCTGAAACATTTGAGACTGAGGTGGTTCTTCCCAGCGATGCTTTTCCCATTTTTAACAAATATCTTTTAAATATACAGTATTGCTTTTCACCATCAAACATTTATAACTACTGGTTTGGCTTTTTATCTCAATCTTTGAAATTTTTTTTTTATATCTCTATAATAATTTGTCTTCTAATTGAAACACATTTTGGCAGTCCATTCTTTTTTTCTGAGCTTAGCTACGATTTTCGTGACGATATTCTGATAGAGAAGATCAGAAACATATATTGGTGGCCTATGTGAAGCTATAATGTTTGTTTATGTTTTCATTTTTTTAAACTGAGACTTTAATGAATTCAGTAATCAGGCCCTTCATTTGGATGATTGGGCCTGGATTTTAGCATATGTTCATGCTGGTTTTTTCCTCCTATGCAGCGCTTTACTCCCTTCCGTCCCCCTGGGAAACTTTGAAATGACAGGCCTGGTGTACTGATTTTTTTTTAAAGAAAGAAATGAAAATAAAAACAAACCAAACTGTTGGACAAAAATTCAACTTTCTCTTCAAATTTTACACAAAAAATTACTTTCTTTTGCTTTATCCATTGAGTCTTTTTTTGCTTGAAACACTGCCAAGGTTTTTCTTCTTTTTTCATCACTAAAATGAGATTGGCGGCTCTTTTTCTGGAAAATAAGGGGAGTTTGTTTCACATTTATCCATTCTCTTGGCTAGTGCCTAGTATAAGGTGAATACACTCTACTCTCAATAACTCAAAGTCTTATTACCCATCCAAACATACCTCTATCTCAAACATTTCAGTCGGTTCAAAAATAATTTCTTGTTTTTAATTCAAAGTTGTCTTCAGGGTGTTCCATTTTAACCTGCAAGGCCTCTATTTGCACAACCGTTAATCCTAGTTGTATACTTCCTATTACAAAAATGTTCAAAATCAGATGTAGGGTTAAGATATTAAAAGTTAGAAGCAAAAATAAAAGTGAGCCAAAAAATACAAAATTTAACTTTTTATACGGACCCTAGGTCCCTTAAGTATATCCCACTCTTCTATGAAGGTCTATTTAGATCGGGTATGGTAAACCTAATGAAAAGACAGGGTTGCAAAAACTTGGCATATCTTACGGCCTTACCAGGTTTTCTTTGCTCCAACTATAGGTTGAGTTACCACTATTTTATTGACAATCCTCGTACATAATTAAGTCATACTAACAACCCAACTTAAGCGAATCATTTTATCGTTGTAAAAAAGTGCCTTCAAAATATTTATCACGCATTTAAAAAAAAAAAAGTGAAATACCAAGCAGAAGTGGAAAGTGACGACTTTTCAAGAAGCACACAGATGTTTCCGACCTCATCGCTGCTGAACTCAAATTAGCTAGAGAGCTAAAACTTTGGTTTTTTAATTCGTTTTGCTTTCACCCTTGTATTTGATTTTTGTAAGAAAGTTTAACCCATTAATGCCTAGCGTCCCTTTTTAGGGACGGTCCAAAAATTGTGTCTCAATTTCCCAAAAGTAAACATTTCAACTCAATAATTGTGCTCATTTATTACTTTAGTATTGTTTCAATTCGTTACTAGCAGACGGCAGCACAAAATCGTTATAAAGTGTGTTCTGTAACCATTTTGTTATGATCTTCGCGAAGAATTTCATTGTTCACAATGTCAAGAACAAAAAAGTAAGTTTTCAAAATTTTTAACAAGTAAATCAATTTGTATTTGATACATATGTTACTTTGATCAATATTTCAGTTTACCTTTTCTTGCATTTTTGTAGATTTTAAAAATTTTATGGATTTTATAGCAATTTAAGAGCGTCCCTAAAAAGGGACGCTAGGCAGTAAAGGCTGCATTGTTGAATCGTTGCTAGTTTCTTGCTTAGAATTCATAATTGGCCTCAGAAGAAGTTATTAAATGTTTTTAGACTAAAAAATAGGCAATATGTTTTATTTTTAAAAATTGAAAAGACTAATTAATAATAAAACTACCTTTTTTAAAGATATTTCAGTAACAATTTTTTCTGCAATTTCGAAAAATACTTAGATAAATTTGAAAAGCTAACTGTTTCAAAAATTAACTTCTTTGAAACCTGAGTTATTTTTTGAAATTAATAATCTTCAGTAACTCATTGAGATTTTCTGATTGTTTTGTCTGACTTTGAAGAAGCCTTAGCACTTCTGGAACAGCTCTCTGATGATAAAGAATTCAAGGAGGCTGATATATGCATTTGTCCACCTTCACAAGTTAGTGAAATTACTGACGAATACAGTGGGCCGGATGACTCAGTTGATGTTAATCAATTATCAGGTCAACAGTTGAAATCTTCTGCTACAATGACCGTTAGAAAAGTTAATCAGGGTAAGGTAGTATGTGTTGGAGATAGTCAGTCAAGTGACAGTGATGATGTTGAGCAGCATCTTCCAAGCAAACGCAGAAAAATAAATAATAAAAATACAGAAAGAAATTGGGTTAAGAAAGATATATCCATCAATAAAAAAAAAAAAATGTATGGAATGTGGAAACACCAAGCTTTTTGAATGTTGAATGGACACCAGTGTCAATATTTGAAGAGTTTTTTACAGATGAAATACTGGATGAATTTGTTTTTCAGAGCACCCTCTATGCTCGACAAAAAAACTATACATACTCATCTGTAACGCGAGAGGAGCTGCGTTTATTCTTGGCTATCCTATTAACAAGTGGATATGCATGCTTGCCCCAGCGGAGACTCTACTGAAGTCCATCAACTGATGTCAACGACATAGCAATTAGTTCTGCAATGAGTAGAAATCGATTTGAGCAAATTATGCAGTATTTACATTTTGCTGACACCAAACTCAACAAAAATGACAAAGTCGGAAAGTTTTTTTTCTTTTTCAAGTATTAAATCGTCGGCAAAAAAATATTTGTCGTTGAAAAAGCATGTACCCTCTGATGCCTAGGGACAATTTTTCTGTTATTAATAAAACATTTATTTTTTGCATTAGATTTTTTTAATTATTTTTCCTGTCTATTAAACACTATTTGCAACCCGTAAACAAAAAATCTTTGAAAAAAAAATGTCAGGCATTAATGGGTTAATGTAGTTATTCCCTTCTCAGTATTTTTTTTTTTTTTTTTAATTTAGTGAACATGTTTATGAGTTGAACATTACCATTACATCATTGATGTAACGATGATCAGTTTTGGTTTAAGTACTACTACAAGACATTTTTAAAAGCATAATCAAAAAAGTTATTTGTTTATTTTTCTAATTTATTTGAACTTTTCAGAGTTATCTCTGTTTCATCAAATATGTTGTATGGCTTGTAATTTAATTAAAAACTCAAGCACCAAAAGTGTTTTCTGGATATTCTTGCGTTGGCTTCACACCAATACACCGACGGCAACAAATACGTTTCTGCAGCAATAAATTGCTGCGATACTAACCACGGCAACATCTATTCCATTTGAGGTCATAGAGAAATCAGCAAATTTGACCTCTTTCATAGAAGTAGTTATTGAAATTGGAAATGACATGCTGCCACCATCAGGGTGAAGTCAGAAATCGAAGTCTTTTATAACACAGTCGTTATTCATATCTGTGAAAAACTCAGTTAACACGATTTACTGTTGTATGTAAGTTTGAAATCCGAAAAATGTACTCAATCAGTTGTTGAAAAATGAAACATTTTTTGGACTCTTTAAAAACGTCTTAAAAAATCTAATTTCGATTTTAAGAAATGAGTTAAGACTCAGTTTACAGACAGCTTCCATATTTTTTAAAAGGAATTTCTGCTTGAGGTCCTGCAATTGTTTCCTTCCCATAATTAGCCAAAAAGTGACACTCTGACTCTGAATTAAATCCCAAATTAGCCCTTTGAAAACTCCTGTACTTGGTTCAGTTTCTTCTTTTACGCTATCACAGATTAAATGTATTGTCTTTGTCTTTACTCTTCTTTTTCTGCAAGTATACATGCCGTACTTTAATTTCCGGATTTATAATTTCAAACAAAATAAATAAAACGTTTGCAGAAAAAAAAAATCCTTCTAATGCACTTATTCTGCACTGGTAGAAAATGATCCCAACAGCAAGAAAGACTTGTAATAGATAATCAAAATAACGTTGGCCTGTTTTTACATCTGAAAGATGACATTTATTCAAATTTCGCGCTCGGCACATAATTGTGGCTCTAGTGCCACACATAGTACTTGCAAACAGGTTGCTTTAATTGTGAGCTGTATATTTCGTGAGCGTTCTTTTTCTGTGAAATTCAACTTATTGAGTTGATGTTAGTTAAGAATGCCTTAAAGAAGACGAAGAAACTATTATCAGCAGATCACAGAATTTGATTAAGGTCGTGTATTGGGGCTTGAAGACGGTGGATTTTATTTCTGCGATATTGCATAAAGACTTCGCCGCAATGTATCCATTGCGCATGCTTGTTAAGAGCAGTGGTCCAGGGATGTACTACCTCAAGAAGATCAGGTTCCGGGCGACCATGTGGCATTTGTGAGGAGGAAAGACCCCCTCTATTCCAGGCCCCACAATGTAAGCCCGTAAAAATTTTTAGGTCCAGAGATTTTCTCTTTAGAATCGTAATCTGTAGGTGTTCTAATTTGATCTAACCTTCTGCCCAGTAGTCTGCTTTAGTACCATTCGCTTCTTTGTTGGTATCAAGAGAAAATTGGCTACATATCCAATGTGACGTTAAAAGTGCGTACCTATATGCTCCTATTGATGAAATGATATATATGAAGCAACCCCCAGGTTTTATTGAGAAGGGAAAAGAAAATTATGTGTGCAAATTGAATAAAGCTATATACGGCCTGCACCAAAGCGGTCGTCTGTGGTTTTATGAAATTGAAAATATATTGCTTAAAATTGGTTTTCATAAATTTTTATCATGTAATTGTGTTTATTATACTGATAATGTGATTTTACTCTTATATGTTGATGACATTGTGTTATTCAGTAAGAAGGACAGGGATATTAAAGATGCTTTGAATTTACTTCAAAAACATGTTGAAATTAAAATTTTAGGTAAAACTAAAAAGCTACTAGGTGTAGAATTTGAAAATGAAGGAAATGACTTAAATTTACATCAAACTGAATACATTCGTGTAGTTTATGAAAGATTTAGTAAATTTAAAATTCCTATTTCTTCTTTACCTATTAGTAAAGGATGTGTTTATTCAAAGTTAAATTGTCCTACTACTCCAGCTGAGATTGACGAAATGTCAAAATATCCATACAAGAGTTTATTAGGGTGTTTATCATTTATTTCTAGTAGAACACGTCCTGATATATCATATGCTGTTAACATTTTCAGCCAATTTCAAAGCAACCCAGGAATGGTACACTGGGATGGATTGTTGAAATTACTAGGATATGTTTACCATACTAAAGATTTAAAATTAAACTTAAAATGTGAAAATGTTCAACTTATAACTTTTTCGGATGCTGATTTCGCCACAAATAAGGATGATAGAACCTCATTAGGCGGTCAACTTGTTTTACTTGATAAAGCTCCAATTGAATGGCGCACGTTCAAAGAACGAAGCGTTAGCCTTTCAACGATGGAAGCTGAATTTATTGCCATGACCGAATGTGCAAAAGAGCTCATGTGGTTTGATCGTATAATTGACGAATGCATCAAAATAAAAATTGTTAAAAGTTGTAAAATTAAATCTATTTTGTATGTGGATAATCAGGCTACGTTAGATTTTGTTAAATCGCCTATCGAAAATCATCGTAGTAAACACATTGATATCAAATTGTTTTTCATTCGGGATTTAGTTCATAAAAACATTTTTAACGTGAGATATGTCAAAAGCAAAGATAACATGTCGGACATATTCACGAAACCTCTCACCCGATTAGAAATTCAAAGATTTATTGAAAATTTTTTTTGTACAAATATAATATAATTTAGAAACATTTTTTAGAAATTTTTGAAAATTGTTTAATGTACTTTAAATTTTTCTTCTTCGCATCATGTTTTGTGAAATGTTTTTGCAAGTTCTAACAATTTAATTGCCCACCTGAATGTTTCGGTGGCTTTTTCTCCCTATCAACCGGGTTGCGAACAGCTTTTTGTTACGTCTCGTTAAAAGTGAAAATGTAATTGTCAGAGTCTTCCCGGGAGTTAGGATAGAGAGTTTATTGTTGCATGAAGGTCTATCGCGGGTGTATTTGTTTTTCATTTTGTAAGACCCTATTTTGAATATTGGAACCACCACTAGTTCCCGTTAGAATTTGTAATTTTCCTTCATTGAATATATTATGGTGCAAAAATGTTATTAAAAAAAAAAAAAAAAAATTTGAATTAGTAAAAATGAAATTTTAATCAGTTAAAATTATCATACAGTCTTTAAGTATAGAAGGGGGCATTTTTTTGAAGATTTTTAATGATCTTTTTGTAAATGAAATTATTTAATGAGAAATGGATAGTTAGTAAAAGAGCTTATTTACATTTCGTCATAAATATTTCTCAATATATGCTTATACTATACTATTTTCAAGACTGATATTTTATATGCTGATTCGAACAGTTACTGTGGGTTTTTGTTTTATATTTCAGATTAATCTACTGTCACTGTTATAAATTAAACTGGAAAAATGATTGAAAAAATTATAAAGGACTTTGATCAAGAATTTGTTTTAGAATTTTGATGAAAATTACGTGAAAACGTACTATGAGTTACGACGTACGAGAGAGTACGAAAGAAAAAAAAAAAGGACATTTCAAGATGATTGTTCTTTGAACTTTTGAATTTTTTTTTTCAGCAAAGTGTGTTGCATGTTGTGTTTTTCTCAATTTTTCAGATCTAGATCTATATTGGAAGTTCGTAATATAGAGTCAAGTTTATGTTTAAAACAAAAAAAAAAAAAAAAAATTGTTCATTGTTTTTTCTCATATAATTATTAATATGTGGAAATTGTGTTAATGTCTAAATGAAGTCGAATTTTTTTGAATGTTTTCATTGTGAGATGATGAGAGGGGGGGCCTTGTTAGGCATAAATGCCTGTTAATAACAACAGTAAATAATCCTATCTCATCACCTCACAACACCAAGAGTAAAATAATGTTTTTCCTTACTTATAATGTATTACCAATCATTCTGCATGACTGGGGTAAAATTCTTATCAGCACTCATTCACATTGGTCGAATCGACCGAATGTTTGTTTCACTTTCGTTCACCCTTGGCGGGAACTCCGTTGTGGATGACGTCATAGAAAGCTTCTAGAAGGAATCTGACGGCACGTGTGCTTAACGATTGCAGTGATGTGTCCGTTCACGTGACTTGGATATGCTAATGACCCGGGGGGATATTTAAACTGCTCGCGGCTTTAGTTCGCTCTCTCTCTTTGATCATCTCTTGTCGATGTAGGCGGTCGCTTGATCGGTATGTCGAACTTGCTTGTTCGTGCCGTTCGCCCTTTATTAGAAATGATTAGCTGGACTTAGCTTATTTCCCAATGGGTCTACTTCATCAAAGTTTTTAGTCAATAGTAATGCAGTTTGCGTTGCACTGTTAGTTATCTCATGCAGAAGTAGCATGTAAAGAGATTATGTTGTTAGTATTTATTTTTATCATTTACAGCGTGTTTTTATCTATTTACATTATCGTTTAAATAAACTTCATGAAAGTTAGAAATAGTTTGTCAAGTTCTTATTTCCGAACTCACTCTGCTAGTATCAAAGAAACATTGGGGAGATATTATTAGATTAGAAATTCTCCCCAACACGGGTTATGGGCCCAGTAGTCCCCTCACTTGATTAGTCCCCTGTGCGACTAGTCTACTTTTATAAACTTCACCATTTTCACCTTTCTTTAAATTATAAACCCATCTACATCCGATAGGATTAACATTTTCCGGTAATTTGACTAAATTCCAAACATTTCTTTTACGCATAGTGCCTATTTCAATTTCCATTGATTTTTGCCATTCCCCCCTTTCATTAGATTTTAATGACTGTTTATATGTTCTAGGGATTTGAATTTCTGTGTCTAGTCAGGAAACATGAGTTAAAATTTTAGATTGATTTGAAACTTCACCCTGAAAATCATCATTGCCTTTAAAATTAAATAATTCCGGATCATACGCTATGTTTTCACGAAGACAATATTTTTGAACATCATTCAACGATCTTAATCTTTTGCTATTCCCCTTTTCAAAATAATATACGTCGTTTCTTGAACCATCAGGTCTAGGGACAAATTTCCGAATCCGCCTAGCTTCCCGCATTGGTTTGCGACTAGAATCATCCCCCTCACTGTCTGAACTTTCCGCCCCCCCCCCCCTTCAGAGCTACTTTCAACATCTAATTCTCTGAAGCGATTCGAATCTTCGCTTTCTTCCGAAGAATTCTTATCTTCTGCCTGAGGCGAAAGAGGCCAGAAAAGGGTATTTTCTTTTCCGCGCGATTCCTGCTCGGAAGTAAATTCGTCCTTGAAAAAGGAATTCTCTTTGAAAGATTCGTTGATTGTTTCAATGACTTTATCTTTGTCTGGAAGATAAACGCGAAATCCTTTACGATTGAACGCGTATCCGATTAAAACGCCTTTTTCGGCTTTTAGGTCTAGTTTCTTTCTTAATTGTCGTGGGATACCGGCAAAACAAGTAGTTCCGAATGCTTTTAAATGTCTTACTGACGGTTTTCTTCCCCCGTAAAGTTCAAAAGGAGTCTTTTCTTGACTTGAATGACAAATCCTATTCCATGTGTAGACAAAATATAACATCGCGTCGGGCCAAAAATTGTTTGGCAAACCACTTTCTTTTAACAAAACGCGTGCACTATTTGTTACTGTGCGGTTAAAATTTTCAATTAATCCATTTTGCTCTGGTGTGTACACATTTGTGAGTTCATGATGTATACCCATATTTTGACAAAACCCGTCTAGTTCCTGATTTACAAATTCCGTCCCGTTATCAGATCTGATACTGACAACCTTTTTGCCGATAAATCTTTCGGCTCTCAGAATATGTTGTTTTACAATTCCCGGAACTTGACTTTTTGACTTAATAGGATACAATGAACACCTTTTAGAATAGTCATCAATAATAGAAAGAAAATAATTTTCTCCGTTTCTACCCTCTACTTCACATTTTCCCCAAACATCCATATGCAATAGTTGTAATGGCTGGGTACTTCTTACTCTATCAATTGACTTGAAACTAACACGCTTAAATTTTCCTAATTTACAAACATCACAGTTTAATTTAACATGTTTAAACTTAGGTAGGCCACGAACAGCTGAAAGATTACTAGTTTTACGAATACTTTCAGTGTTGACGTGTCCACAGCGTTTATGCCAAGTTTCAATGTCACTTTGACAGCATTCTACAGAAGGTTCTTTATTTACATGACTAGAACTAGGAGAATTTTTAAACTTTTTACAATTAACATTATAAACTCCATTATTGAGTTCAGCTTTAAAAATTAATCCCTGTTTGTCGGATACCTCCACGAAACCTCCCCCACCTTTAAATTTTGCACCACCCTTGTCAAACTTGGTGCCAGACAAAATATTTCGTCTCAAACGGGGAGAATACATTACATCTTTGAGAATTACAGTTCTTTTACCGAACTTAACTTTGATTTCCCCTTTTCCCTCAATCGGGAAAGTTTGCTTTTTCACGGCAACAGCCATGTTTACATCATTTAGGGGTTCAAATGTCCTAAACCAGTTCTTATTTGAGCAACAGTGATTTGATGCGGCAGTGTCAAAAATAAATGTATTCCCTTTATCTTGGGTCTGACTAAGGTTTGCCTCTGACAAGAAATACAAAGGATACTCACATCTCTTATTTAAAGGTGATCGGTGACGCTCCTGGAACTTCCTTCTAGAACTCCATCGGCGATTTCTACTCCTTGGGCTCGTACCTTCATCCCTCCATTCTTTCCGGGATTGGTGCTGGTTTCCCCTTTTATTTCTTTCTTGTGAAGTCAATCTTTGACGGTCTTCATTTTTGACATTAAGGCATCTGCTTCTATGTCCTTCTTCATGACACTTGTAACATCGAATTTTAGATTTAACTTGGAAAACCTGCATCTCATTTGTCTTCTCTTCTTTCATTTCTTGACGGTTTTCTTCAATAATAAGATCAACCAGGATTTTCTCAAATGTAAAATCTTCATCTTTCCTCATCAAAATCTGTTGAATTAGATGATCATACGTTTCTGGTAAACTTTGCAGTAATTTAAAAGAAATACAGTCCTCCGGGAAATTCGGATAAGCAACTTTGATTTTGTCGAAAATTCTCTGCAGACGCGCCGCGAATAAATTTAGCTTTTCTCCATTCTCTTTCTTGCATTGATTCAGCTCAATGAAGAGTTGCATACTTATACATCTATTCTCCGGAAAAAAATGTAATTTTAGCTTCTTCCAAGATTCGCATGGATCTTCTATAGTTTCAACTATTTTTCTTAGATTTTGTTCAATATTCAAGAAGATTAGAGAGACTGCAGTTCGCTTCCTCACAATAAATTCTTTCACATCCTTTTCTGTTACATTCGTCTTCTCATTAATGACTGGTTCTTTCTCTTTTCCGTTAGTAATGTCCCATACATTCCGTTCCATGAGAAGGAACTTCATATTCGTCGACCATTCGAGGTAATTCTTGTTGTTGAGCTTTTCAATCTGAATCGCGAAATTTGCCATTTTCTTTTTTCAAACTTTAGTATTCTTGAATTTTGGTAAAATCTTTTAAGTCGCTTCTATCTTGGTCGCCCCCCCCCCCCCCATCTCAACATTCCAAAAACTTCATCTTCAGATGGGTCATCGAATTTGCAGCTTCCAAAAAAATTTTTCAAAATTTCTGAAAAATATCGAAATGTACACCATCCAACGGTACATGTACTTTTGGCAGCAGTACAACCCCGCCTTTTTACAGATGCATGTACACTCTTTATCATTTCCTAGTCTTATCCAAAAATATTTTCACTAGGTCCGCACAGGAAAGGGACTGGGCCCATAACCCGTGTTGGGGAGAATTTCTAATCTAATAATATCTCCCCAATGTTTCTTTGATACTAGCAGAGTGAGTTCGGAAATAAGAACTTGACAAACTATTTCTAACTTTCATGAAGTTTATTTAAACGATAATGTAAATAGATAAAAACACGCTGTAAATGATAAAAATAAATACTAACAACATAATCTCTTTACATGCTACTTCTGCATGAGATAACTAACAGTGCAACGCAAACTGCATTACTATTGACTAAAAACTTTGATGAAGTAGACCCATTGGGAAATAAGCTAAGTCCAGCTAATCATTTCTAATAAAGGGCGAACGGCACGAACAAGCAAGTTCGACATACCGATCAAGCGACCGCCTACATCGACAAGAGATGATCAAAGAGAGAGAGCGAACTAAAGCCGCGAGCAGTTTAAATATCCCCCCGGGTCATTAGCATATCCAAGTCACGTGAACGGACACATCACTGCAATCGTTAAGCACACGTGCCGTCAGATTCCTTCTAGAAGCTTTCTATGACGTCATCCACAACGGAGTTCCCGCCAAGGGTGAACGAAAGTGAAACAAACATTCGGTCGATTCGACCAATGTGAATGAGTGCTGATAAGAATTTTACCCCAGTCATGCAGAATGATTGGTAATACATTATAAGTAAGGAAAAACATTATTTTACTCTTGGTGTTGTGAGGTGATGAGATAGGATTATTTACTGTTGTTATTAACAGGCATTTATGCCTAACAGTTCTAATGTGAGAATATCTTGGGTAGACATGTTGAATCCTGCGCGAAATAATTTTACAGGCCATCAAAGATAGCGGCCATTTTGGTTCACTTGCTCATTACGTTTTTCGCAAAGTGCGTACCTACAAATTTAATTTTGGTTTCGAACTGAGATTTTTGGGGCTTAGAAAGTCAATGTAATAGTACGTCATAACAGCCGCTGTGGTTATTTCCACAATTTTTGCGTGAGATATTTCTGACGTTTTTTGTTTAACATTCAGGTTACTAAAAAGAGTACAAAAATCAATAACTCTTAATGAAACCAAACGATTTTAAAGTGTGAAATCTTTTGTGTAAATCAATATATTTCAAGGTCACTAGCGCAGTCAGCTAATATAGTACAGTAAAATTAGGCCAAAAAATGACCAAACCCAAACATCCAAAAAAAAAAAGTGAAACCTGTTGCAAATTACTTCTTACCCTTCCAGCAAGAAGGGGTAAAAAGTCCCAGCACTTTGCGCGTCGGGTTTTGGGGGGAAGGGGGGGGAGACGAAATAATCCTCTATTTAAATAAAAATAATTTCTATTACTTAAAAAAAATTCTGAAACCTCGCAGAAACCACTCTATAATAGTAAAACAATAAACTCTCACATAAAAAAATTCTAATTAACAGGGGTGTACAGGCGGGGGGGGGGGGATGGGGGGGGGGTGTCCATGGAGCAGCTTTGCGTCATTGGAATTTTTTACGCAGTTTTTTCAAGGGGTATTTCTTTATTGAGGACTTTTATTCTTCATGGGTACTCCGTCACACTTAAGGGGGTGCGCCATCGCTTTGAGGGGGGGGGGACCCTGAATTTACATTCGAAAATCACAGTGAGTGCACATTTGCAGTGAAGTTCACGAAAAAATTTCCCTGACTTAAACTTTTCCGAAGTACAAAATGCCTCACAATGATATGGTAATGTCAGAATGATAATTCTAAAAGATCTAAGCGAGCTCAGTAACCAAATTATTTGTGACTGGAGTTATTAAACTGTTTAGAGCGGTGGAAAAAAAAATTCCTGTGCAGCATAAAAAAAGTCCAAATTGACCAAAGTTTCCCTACTTCTTCTTGATTAATTTATTTCAACTTTTCTACAATCTTTTGCCATCACCGTAAGGGTGGGACAAACCGGAATTGCCAATAGTGAGACGGGCAATGCTGCAATTCTGCACCCTCTAAGTCGGTGGGGGTTCTCATTTGCAAACATCAAGCTACCTCTCTTTTACGCAGCTGGTTATGTGAATTATGCTAAATATGCGGACATATACTTGCAACTCTATCTGAAACTTTTGAGTACATTATGCGATAAAAAAAATTTGATCACATCAAACATCAGCTATCCATCGATCTCGAAATCTCAATCCGTTTCTAAAGCCCCAGAAGTTTCTTCCCTCTCAAGTTGGTATGAGTATTGCTCGCTGATGATAAGGTGAGTTGCGATAAGACCTTTAACGTTCGGGTAGTAGCATCAAATCATATTGAAGGCAAACAATTTTGTGGCATTTCTTTGTAAAGGAGGTAAGCAGTTATGTCTTTAGCTTCTGTTACGAGAGTAGTTACTATCTGTAAAGATGTGTAAGCCCAAATCATCTTTTACACCGAGTGGTATGAACAGTAAAGATGGAACAGCAAATTGCTAAAATCTTCTGGTACGAGTTATGCGCTGATCCTCCATCAGTATTCGATGAATCCGGTTTCAGAAGGAAAGAAATCCTGTATCGTTAAAGTACTATTATCTGAAGCAAAAGGTTCATCCAAAATCACAGAACGAACAGCTGGTGTCAAATATGAGGCAGTGAGAAGCAAAGGGATGTAAGTGGACATTTTCAAGTTTTGAATAAAACGCGTTTAAAGATAAGATCCTAGGTAGACTTTCATTGATTTTTTTTTCTCTAAATCATGCTGTATAGAAGCAACTACCAGGTCTACTAGGACCATTTCTTGCCCCAAGATAGAGGAGAGGTTCACCAACCATTTGTACTGGTTATCTCCAAATTTTTAATTTTGCCCTTTGCTTCTCACTGCCTCATATGTAATAGAAGGAAGATACCCGCTTGAACATATTTTTGGTAATGATATGTAAGTTTCAAGGAAATATGCCAGCAATGCAGCGTGTAGGTCACTTGTAAGTATGGGAAAGCTAGTGTCATTTTTGATGAGTGTAAAGAAAGCACCACAGAAATATAAATGAAGTCCTATTACAACAGCCAAGCCTTCTGCTCTAGAAGACTTTCTGCGTCTAAAATCTTGTGCTTGCTCTGAGGGATTCATTGGATATAGTGAATGTTTGAAAAGTCTGAAAGTAGACTGAAGTGCTCAATTATATGCACAAACTGTGTTAAACATAGCTGCAACAATAACGATTTTGCTGAGGATCTAGATTCCAAAAAACATCTTGATAAGGAAGACTTTTTGTTACAAGCTTAGGAGAAATCATTTGAAAGCAAAAAAACAGTTCAGCGTTATTTTTCTGGCCATTTAATCAAATGTGCACCATCAGAGGGGGTGGGGGGGGGGGGGAGAATAATATTTTAGTACATAATTTCGTTTTGGGACGTGAGCTACTGTTCTTATGGGGTGGACAGTCCTGATTTATGCATGTTAGATTTGCATGAAATAATACTTCTACTTGAAATAAAAGGTGGGGGGGGGGGTGAGGATTTATTTTATTTGGCAGAGGGGGGGGGGTTGTAGCTTTGAGAGGAGGTGCATCATCGATCTTGGAAAATGGACACAGTCGATTTTTAACTTAGCATAAAATAATGTTTCCATATGAAATGTATGGAGGGGGGTTCGGGGGTACTGCTTCGTTTTACGGGGATAGGGGGGCTCTGTAGCATTGGTGGGTTATGTCATCCCTCTTGTGGGTCAAACACCTTTAATTTCATGCTTTTAAATTTAGTAAAACATGATATTTTCTCTTTAAATTTACTCTAAAAATTCTGGAAAAATACCCAAACAGCAATTTTTAGATGCCCCCCATTCCAAAACCCGACGCACAATGGGGTGGGACTTTTTACCTGTTCTTATTGGGAGGGTAATAAACAATTTGCACCAGGTTTAGCTTTTTTTTTTGGATGTTTGGGTCCGACCCCTATTTTTACTGTACTAATACCTTCGGGATGGGTTTTTTAGTCAGAAATACCTTCTGAAGGTTTTTTTTTAATCAAAAATTCTTATGAAGGGTTTTTTTTTTTCTTTTGATCAAAACAACCCTTTCATATGCATAAGCTACTATTCATGTTAAAACCAATGGCTCTGAGTGGTGTTGTCACCAATCCCCCCCTTCGCTAAAAAACTTTTTGTTTCATGTTTTTCTGTGACAATAACTATTTAAGCAATGGCTGATATTTCTAAACTGAGTTCAGAAAGTTTTGGTGTGTATTAAAGACATCTAAAGACAGTTTTTTACTAACGAAAATGTATTATATGTCAAAAAAAAAAAAAAAATCAAGAGAAAAATTATGTTTAACAGACAGTAACTGGACAAAAACGAGTTCGTTGAGCTGCTGAAATACACAAAAACGCAGTATTGAAAAACGCTGTAACAAAATATAGTGTATCATTGCAACAACCAGTGCTACAAGAAATATACGCGAGGAAAAACACTAACAAAAATGGTGGAAGAAAATGCACAGACAAGTTATTTTTAAGTGAAAACAAAGTTTTAGAAAAATCAGAAAGTACTGAAGGAGGTCAAATCGCAGATCAAGATCAACACCTCGTCCTTCGTAAAAAGCCAAGATACTGCAGAAAATACCAACTGTGTAATATGTAGCTGCATTAGATCGAGATTAAACTGTGGCAATGCAAGGCCGCTGAGAGCGAAGGCAGGCCCCTGGTCAGTTTGGTTGGCGGGCCCCCCACCACCTATAAAGCTTATAAATTTATTACTACTCCTGTTCCTAGTCAGGCCCCCAAAGATCCGGGCCTCTAGTTTCCGACTAGGCTGGCATTGCCTCTCATTAGCCCTGCAGCAATGACAGAATGAAATAGAGGATCTGTACTTTTGATCGAGCAAGAATGTTTGTCGTGGCTACAAGGTTTTTCCAAGACGAAGTTTTTGACAGAGTAGCAAATCATAGCAGTGATACGAATGTTTCTCGCTGCTAATTTATATGCACATCCAAGCTGTATATGTTCTTATATTCGAAAGTATGAGGGAGAAACCAAAACCCAATTTGCACAACATCCATCCTCAAAATTTTAAATGTTTAAAAAGGTAAATGAAATAATAAAGCCTCTTTTAAATGCTGGGCATAGATTTATTCTTCCAGAAATAAAAGAATTGACGACAATTTATATGACAACGCATTGATTTATATTAATGAAATAAAACTACTTTTCGTAAGAACGTATAAGAAAAAGAATTTTTTCTGTGCTTCCGAAAAACATTTGTTAGTTTTCTATAGTCATTTATCTCCAAAAGTACTTGTTGCTGCTATTCGCTCACAAGAAGCTGTGAAGACTGCAGAATACTTCTTGAGAAAATCATTATAATATGTTGATTTTTTGGACTACAAGAGAAGTTCTGCGATGCGAATAAAAATGGTTCAGGATGCTCAGTAATAGTCAAATAATGATTCAATTGCTACACAAAAATATTGAAAGCTTGAAAACAGAGTTGAAAGTTTTTGTTAAGGGATGTAGTGAGAAATCGGAACTGTGCAAGTATTGGGAATTTTTTCGTTCACTGGTATCAATTGTAAAACACTTGGTTATTGCTGATCACGTAGGAAATTGGAAATTACGTGTTCAAACTGTTGAGTTACTGTCTTTCGTTAATTTGCCTGCATCAGTTATCTCTATATGTAACATGGTACATAGAAAGGATTAGGGTGCTAGAAAATGAGTGTCCCTATCTGTAGGAAAAATTCATTCAAGATAAATTTGTTGTTAAAAAAAGAATAATAAATCCAATGTTGTGGAGCCAAACATGAAGTTGGAAAAAACGGATTCAACGGTCAAAGAAAAGTGCCAGAGGAGTTGCAGGGCAAACAGGAAAAATTATTTTGTTGAGTGGCATTTAGTGTATCATGAAATTTTAATGATATGCAGTGTGTTTCGTGATCTTATCAATTCTCATTTAATGAATCACTGTAAGAGTGTATCGCATCATTATCTATAGGCTAGAATAACTAGTATTTTGATGCAAATGTCAAAAGACTTGTTGATTTTATGTATCAACATATAAATTCCTATGAGATTGCTGAAACAGTGCAACTTGACAGCTTTCCCCCTAAATAACTTGTGAATGGTAGTGTCAAGATTCGCCTTCTCAGTATCATGAATCACTGATCAGAACAGTATCTCCAGTTTAGACAGGAGACATTTGTTTCACAAACCTAAGAAATTGTCAGATTTACTTTAGAAAGTCAACCTACCATGCTTTGGTGCACACATTCCTTCACAAAATATCACATCTAAGCTAATGGGAACGAATCAACTTTAACAAGGGTACAGAGACATGGAAAAAGCGAAAGAAAGGAGAGAATGCGTTAAAAATATCTTAGCTCATGACTTGTTTCCAACGAACACATTATGTGAAGGTGATTCACCTACCAAGCTAGAAATTATCGTTGCACAATTGCAGAAATATCTGCTGCCAAAACTAAATTTTCTATTTAGCAAAGTATCCCCAATTGAAACTACCCTCATTATATATTTCATGTCACAAGTCCGCTAAATAAAGAAAACTTTTGAATAAGTTATCAGCAATGTTCTGCACGGATCCATTTCTGTATGCTCTTTTCATGAACTTCATGTTGTGTTCGATAGTTATTTGCAGCATTCTGCGAAATAATCAGAAGCGATCATAAGAGAGTCAACTAAGGACACAGTAAACCTTGCTGTAATTGACGGAAAAACACTAGTACCTGTGCAGGTAGTAAAATTTGGTCTTCAGTATCAAATAAGGAAAATTTACAGTAATTAGTACGCAAGGAAATAGAAGAAATTTCCCAAAATGCTACATTTTTAGCGACTGCTAGCGGTTTAACAGTTAATGAAGAAGCAATCTGCAATACTTTTCATTGGAGATTTGTGACAAATCATTGAAGAACTTATTTAAAATAATTCATTAAAAGAAGTAGATCTACAAATTGTTCCTTACATAGACCGGGCAGATAAAAATGGTTCAAAAAGAGTGGTTGTAGCATCAAATGATACAGGCGTCGTAGTGCAGTAACATGCAATGCAAAAACAGATCGTAACCTTTTTCAAAAGTAACTAATCTTGTACTTTTCGTTTATGTTGTTGAAGAAACATGTATGTGATAAAGACGAGTTTAAAATGAGCGTTCAGGATTATTTATTAATTTTTGTACACTTTTTAGTAACTAGAATATCAACAACACATGTGAGAGATATCTCCACGTAAAATTGTGTAAACAGCCAGAGCGGCTTTTATGACATAATTAATACATTAATTGACTTCCTAAAGTCCAAAACCTGCAGTTCAAAACTAAAAGTAAATTTGTAGGTATGCCTGTTGAGAAAAACGTAATGAGCAAGTGAACCAAAATGGCCGATTTTTTTGACGGTCTGTAAAATCATTTCGCGCAGGATTCAACATGTCTACCCAAGATATTCTCACATTAGAACACCTATAGATCAAGGTTCTAAAGAGAAATTCTCTGGACCTAAAAAGTTTTACGCGACTACATTGTGGGGCCAGGACTACTCCCCTCAGTAGTGCCCTGGTGCATGAATGTGTTGCATCCCACTGAGTCTACAGGAGAAATTCGGGCTGCAGTTTGCACCACAGTGACACAACGAACTGTGAAAAATCGAATACTTCAGCTTCATGGACCAGCATGCTGTAACATGTATGCCACTGACGGCAAAACATTGCTGTTTAGGAGGCGAGTGGTGTCAAGCCAGAGCTCATTGGAAGACAGAGTAGAGATCCGTTGGGTTTTCTGATGAAATCAGATTCTGCTTTGGTGCCAGTGAAAGACCTGTGTTGGTCAGAAGGAGGCCAGGGGAACGCCTGCAACTAGACTGACTGTCTGCGGCCTAGACTAACTGGACCTACACCTTTAGTCATGGCCTGAAGAGCAATTTCCTAGGACTGGGATATCACTCTCGTGGTTATTCCTAACACGCTGGCTTCATAGTTGTACGTCAGTCTTGTTTTTCAACCTGTAGTATTGCCATTCATTAATCACACTCAAGGGAGAGATTTCCTACAGGATAATGCTCGCTCTCACACGAGATCACCAGATCTGTCTCCTATTGAACACATGTGGGATATCATTGAACGAGAACTCTAGCATTATTTACAGCCGGCACTGACTGTTCCAGAATTGACATAATAAGTTCAACAAGTATGGAACTCCATATCACAAAATGACATTCAGAACCTTTCTGACGCAATGCATGCAGGTTTGCATTCAAAATTGCAGAGGTTTCACTGATATTGAAACAGCATATCAGGGGAGCTAACGGCAGTAACTGCAAACTTTTCATTTCTTTTGCATATGTGTCATCTATTTTACGTTAGCTTTTATTGCACAAGCTTGCTCTTTTGGTTTCCTCTGAAAAAGGGGTGCAAAAAAAAAAAAAAAAGTTCCAACATCTCCCCATTGTTAGCATTATATCCAACACATATTTCTTCAAATATCTCAAAAACTTATTTCTGCAGATACTGCCGTTGACCTGCCGACGGCAGATTTCACATTTGAACTGTAGTTTCTTGAGCTTAAATTGACCTGTGATCTTGAAAATGAAATCAATTAAACATGTTAACTAGACAAACGTGTGGTCAAAATTTCATTATAATAACTTTTTCTTGGTGTTGGGATTTTTTACTCGTCAGTGTATTTAAATATCTAAAATATTGTTTACTCACGGCACTTTAAAAATTAAATTTGCGAAACTGTAAGACTGTTTTGTTTTGATAACTGTATGCATTTTTTTTTTCCATTAGAATAAAATGATTTCTATTTTTATTTTTAGATTGGAGTTCAATCAAGGGAACCCGTATGAGACTGCAGTTAAGTAGTCTAATCTTGTGAATCCAAATTTAAAGCTAAAAATGCATATGAACATCAAAGATAAATCATGTTCATGCAAATATTGTGAAAAGACATTTAGTTGCACTTCACAATTGAAAGAGCATTTGAAAGTACATACTGGAGATAAACCTTATTTGTGTGATCTTTGTGAAAAGACATTTTCTGTGAGGGAAAACTTAAAAGCCCATTTGAGGGCACATACTAAAGAAAAACAATACACTTGTGAAATTTGCAAAACGTCATGTTCTCGAAAGGAGAATCTAAGAACGCATTTGCGAATACATACTAAAGAAAAACCGTATTCTTGTGAAATTTGTAAAAAGTCATTTTCTGAGAGTGGGGATTTGAAAGTCCATTTGAGGACACATACTAAAGAAAAACCGTATTCTTGTGAAATTTGTAAAAAGTCATTTTCTCAAAGGGGGAATCTAAAAACGCATTTGAGGACACATACTAAAGAAAAACCGTATTCTTGTGAAATTTGTAAACAATCATTTTCTCAGAGTGGAAGTTTAAGGAGGCATTTGAGGACACATACTAATGAAAAACCACATTCATGTGAACTTTGTAAAAAGTCATTTTCTCACAGGGAAAGTTTAAAATATCATTTGGTTACACATACTAAAGAAAAACCATATTCATGTGAAATTTGTAAAAAGTCATTTTCTCAAAGAGGGACTCTACAAACGCATTTGGTGACACATACTAAAGAAAAACCGTATTCTTGTGAAATTTGTAAACAATCATTTTCTCTTAGTGGAAGTTTAAGGAGGCATTTGAGGACACATACTAATGAAAAACCACATTCATGTGAACTTTGTAAAAAGTCATTTTCTCACAGCGGAGGTTTACAAAGCCATTTGAGGACACATACTAAAGAAAAACCATACTCTTGTGAAATTTGTAAGAAGTCATTTTCTCAGAGTGGACATTTAAAAATCCATTTGAGGACACATACAAAAGAAAAACCATACTCTTGTGAAATTTGTAAGAAGTCATTTTCTCACAGGGGAAGTTTGAAACATCATTTAAAGACACATACAAAAGAAAAACCATATTCTTGTGAAATTTGTAAAAAGACATTTTCTTGGAGAGGAGATTTAAAAGTCCATTGGAGGACACATACAAAAGAAAAACCCTATTCTTGTGAAATTTGTAAGAAGTCATTTGTTCAGAATGGAAAGTTAAATAGGCATTTGAGGACACATTCTAAAAAGAAACCATGTTCTTGTGAAACTGGTAAAACATCGTTTTCTCAGAGTGGAAATTTAAAGATCCATCCGTCGAGACATACTGAAGAAAAACCATAATCTTGTGAGTTTTGTAAAAAGTTGTTTTCTCTTAGTAGATATTTGAAAATTCATTTGATGCTACATACTGAAGAAAAACCATATTTTTGTAAAATTTGTAAAAAGTCATTTTTTCTATGTGGAGGTTTAAAAAGCCTTTCAGCGACACATACTAAAGAAAAACCACATTCTTGTGAAAAGTCATTTTCTCCTAGTGGAAATTTAAAACGCTATTTGATTATACACGCTAAAGAAAAACCAACCTGAAGTTTTTGAAAATGAATAAATTGGAAATTTGTTTTGAAAATTACTGTACAGGAAGAAGAAACCTTGTATTTTTTACAGTTTTATTGAAAAATATGAAGTTGTGTATGACAACCAACAAAAATAAGCCTCTTTTAAGACTTATATTCCGGGCTTTATCTATTTGTTTTAATTCCGTTTTACTTTCGTCAGAAAGATACTCCTGACAATTATTTCAACTCTGTCTTTCAACCCTTTTTCCCAAGAATCAGTCATCAGATCGCTAAAATCCTGAAAAAGTTAAAATTTTCTGTCATTTTCCCCAATCAATAAACTGAAATTTTCACAACTTAAACACCTTGTTCAGGAATGTGTTAGATGGGAGCTTTGTAGTATTTCTTGTCAGTGTGGATTGGTATACATAGGACAAACTAACGTGCTCTCTAATTCCGTACAAAAGAACATGAAAGTTATGTCAAAAAACAGGATTTTAAACGCTCCTCCATCGCCCATCATAGTTGGTCCTGCGACAATAACTTCAACTTTTCTTCTGCCAAAACTATCCACTTCCACTTACGATGTAGATTTTTGGTAATCTTACTGGATCTGGAAAAATTCCACTTTTTTAGTTGATTTGTCGAGCACGCCCCTTTTCCCTACAGTTTCTTTTCATAAATTTTTTTCAGTGTATGACGTTTTTCCAAGGTGTTATTCTTGCTGTTTTCTGCTGACTTAAAGTTTCCGGTTCCGGCCATTTTCTGTCTATTTACTCGTCCATGTCTTACTTTTTCTGGTTCATTTGTCCGTTGTCAGACTTTAAGTTCCTTCGTTCTTATATGCACTGAAGAAGGGGTTTGTTTTTATTACCCCGAAACAGCTGTTTGCAGACTTTTTTAAAACTCTTTAAATGCTTTTATTTTTTCATGCATGCACGTTGTCATATTTTTCTCATTTAGACTGCTAATTTCCACGGTTGTTCATTGACTGTTTTTTGCTCTTATACATCGATGATAGTGATACATCACCACTTGGATATCTATTTTACATAATCCCGTTCTTCTGCGAGCATCTATAGTCGGCTTGGAGGTACACCCTACCCCTTACGTGCTGGAACAATTGGGGAGGTTACACTGATTCTAATCACAGCGTAAGGCATTTTTGCTGCCAGGTTAGGTTTACCACAACTGTAGTTTATGCTGCCACTCTTTAATTTACAGTCCACGTACATCAACTAGGTCATACCAACACCTTAATTTTAGAACATAATTGCTACAATAAAGAAAACAATTAAACATAAGAGTGAAGAATAAAAAAGCTGTAAATTAAGGTTGATTAAGGTTGATTTTTAAAAAAATAATAAATCACAATGCAAAAGCTTTTAGCTTCACAGGTGTTATTGCTCAATCACAGCAGCAATCACTTGAAAATAAAAGCACCAAATATTTTCTCTTTCGGTAAATTTGATTTAGTTTCTCTCAGCAGCACGATCACATAATCCTGAAGTTTGCTTTTGAGTAATTTTTACTAGATTCAGGCTTGTGTGTGTGTGTGTGTGTGGAAATTGCATCAGATTTGAAAATTGTATGTTGTGCAATTTGTTGAGAGGCGAGGCCCGACTAACTAAAAGTGAGGTCCACAATAATTAATAGGCCCCCAGAAGACGTTATAATGGATTGCAGTGGTTGATTTACAGGTTTACGGGCCGTCAAAATGCATTTTTGGAACCTTTTATCTATCACAGAACTACATAAATTAATTATCATATGCATTTATGATAAATATGTCCCTTTTGGGGGTCCTCATAATTGTTACATGGTAGATTCCCGACTGCCTGAATGAATGGAAGTTCTCCTTTAAGGTAGCTTTTTTTTCCTATTAATAAGTTATTATTTTTTATTATTATTTAAAAAAAAATGTAATTTTTTTTGTAGTAGTAATGTTATGCAAAGAACTTTAAGCAATTTGGGGCCCCAGGCCCAGGCCTAGTTGGCCTGTGCGACAATCAGGCCCTGTTGAGAGGTCGGTATAACTAGTGACTTTTGAAAGGTCAGGTATTTAGGCTGTTATTTGCCCTGACTGTAGATCAACTGTTTTTTTGCACTATGCATTTTCAGTAGTGCGACCTCTCTGGTGCTCCAATATTTTTATCACATGTTTTTAAAAAAAAATGAAATACCAAGCAAAAGTGGAAAGTGACGAATTTTGAAGATGCGAATGGATGTTTCCGACTTCATCGCTGCTCAACTCAAATAGCTAGAGAGCTAAAACTTTGGTTTTTTAACTCATTTTGCATGTTATGCTTACGTATGCTTTTACCCTTGTATTTGATTGTTGTAAAAATGTTTAATGTAGTTATTCTCTGCATTGGTGATTTTTTTATTTAGTGAACACGTTTTTAAATTGAACATTACCCGTTACATCGTTGATGTAACAAATGTTTAATTTTGTTCTAAGTACTACTACAAGACATTAAAAAAAAAAAAAAAAAAAAAAAATATTAAAAAAGCTATTTGTTTATTTTTTAAAATTTATTTGAACTGTTTAGTGTTTTTTATGTTTTTTAAAATATGTTGTATGATTTGTAACTTTATTAAAGACTTAAGCACCAAATGTGTTTTCTGGTTGGTTTCACACCAATACACCGATGGCTACAAGTACGTTTCTGCATAGCTACCCCGGCAACATCTATTCCATTTTAGAGCGTAGATAAATCGGCAAATCCCGACCTCTTTCATAAAACAAATTATTAAAATCGGAAATGACATGCTGCGCCGTCAGGATGAAATCTGAAATGGAAGCCTTATTTTATAACACAGTCGTTATTCATATCTGTAACACACAGTTTATTGTTGTAAGTAAGTTTGCAATCTGAAAAATTTACTGAATCATTTATTGAACAATTCAAAAAAATTTAGACTCTTTGAAAACTTCTAAAAAGATCTAATTTTGATTTTAAGAAATGAGTATAGGCTCTATTTGCAGATGGCTTCTATAGTGTTTAAAAGGAATTTCTTCTTGAAATCCGTCGAATGTTTCCTTCCCATAATTAGCCAAAAAGTGGCAATCTGGCTCTTAAATAAATCACAAATTAGCTTTTGGAGAACAGGAAACTCCTGCACTTGGTTCAGTTTTTTCTTTTATGTAATCACAGATTTAATTTATTGTCTTTGTCTCTACTCTTCCTTTTCTGCAAGTGAACATGCCGTACTTTTATTTCAGGATTTGTAATCTATACATATAATAAAATAAGATGTTTGTGTGTGTGTGTGTGGCGCGCTTCCCGGGAAAACGGTAGGCCTAGAAAGATGAAATTTGGTATACAGGTACAGTTTCTGCCGAAGATGTGCACCTCGGGCTTCAATTTTTGATATTTTAATTAGATAAAAAGTTATTTAATGTTTTATGTGTTTTTTTGCACTTTTTAGTACTTTTTATCTCACAGACCCCGAACCAATCGCGCCACACAAATATTTTTTGTACTATAGTGTTGGAAATTTAATTTTAAATACGATGAATGAAAAAATTTTGAAGATAGAGCAATTTTTGTATTTTTTATGAATTTTTGAAAAAACCTTCAATTTGCATTTTTTCCTGGGTTTTATATTTTTCTAATATCATAAGGCGAGAAGTATCACAGCCTCATTTCTAAAATTTAAGTTGGTAATAGTAAAAAGATTTCGCCCTCTTCAGAAGAAAAAAGTTCTTAAAAATACGCAATAGTTTTTTTTTACAATTTTTTTAATGCTGAACACATCATTTCTTTCTACGCATCGGTCGAAAAAAGCGTTCTTCAATCTTTTATGCCTCTGACGTCACTACTTGGATTTCGATTCGATATTTACGACGGAATCTTAATCGGAAACAATGTTATTTATTTTTTTCTTTTACTATATAGCTTATTTCTACATTTTATGACGTGATGACCACGTGTTTTTCCGGCAGTGCTTTTTTTTTTGCGTTCCTTTTTTTTTTTTTCTTTTTTGTTTAATTTAAGGATTGCATTCATTTCTTTTTCGAATTCCACCCCCTCCCCCCAAGCTGGACCTTTTGCTGTATCTATATTACGTTACATTTCATAGATGTGCGCATTTAATTCAATAAAAACAGCTAGATTTTTTTTTTCTTCGTCACTTACTTTACTTCGTAACTTTTTGCACACTACGGGAAATTTTGGAGATAACTTTTTTTTTTTTGCTCTATTTAAATAAAAAAGCGGTTTTTTGAGTGATCTTTGTTTTTATTAGGAAACTAGCCGCCTGCGGCGACCAGCTGGTTTGCCTTCTTACGCCATTCGCCTTTCTGTACAAGCAGTCACCTACGGCGGCTGTTTGGCTAACTTGTCATTTACCTTTTTACTTCAAGTTTGCCGCCTTCGGCGGTTGTTTAAACAAATTTGGCAGCAGTATTAATCAATCCATCTCTATTTTTTTTTTGTGCCATTCACATTTTTACGCCAAGATTGCCGCCTTCGGCGGCTATCTACCTTTACAATCTATCTCTACATTTTCGAATCCATCTCTATTTATTTTGACCTCCCCGCCCATTTCCTAATAAAAACAAAGATCACTCAAAAAACCGCTTTTTTTAAATTTAAGTTGAGCAAAAGAAAAAAAAAGGCCAAATTCCTTATAGTGTGCAAAAAGTAGCGTTTGACAAAGATAAAAAAAATCTCTCTGTTTTTATTGAATTAATGCGCACAACTATGAAATGTAACGTAATATAGATACAGCGAAATGTCCAGCTTGGGGGGGGGGGCGGGATGGAAAAATAAATAAATGCAATCCCTAAATAAAACAAAAAAAAGGAAAGAAAAAAAATAAGCGCTGCCGTAAAAACACGTGGTCATCACGTCAGAAAATGTAGATGTAAGCTATATAGTAAAAAAAAAAATAACATTGCTTGCGATTAAGATTCCATCGTAAATATCGAATCGAAATCCAAGTAGTGACGTCACAGGCATAAAAGATGGAAGAACGCTTTTTTCGACTGATGCGTGAAAGGACATGATGTGTTCAGCATTAAAAGAATTGTAAAAAAAAAAAAAAAAAACTATTGCGTATTTTTAAGAACTTTTTTCTACTGAAGAGGGCGAAATGTTTTTACTATTACCAACTTAAATTTCAGAAATGAGGCTTTGATACTTCTCGCAGGATGATGTTAGAAAAAAATATAACCCAGGAAAACATGCAAATTAAAGGTTTTTTCAAAAATTCATAAAAAATACAAAAATTGCTCTATCTTCAAACTTTTTTCATTCATCATATTTAAAATTAAATTTCCTATGCTATAGTACAAAAAATATTTGTGTGGTGCGAATGGTTCGGGGTCTGTGAAGTAAAAATTACTAAAAAGTGCAAAAAAACACATAAAACATTAAATAACTTTTTTCTAATTAAAATATCAAAAATCGAAGCCCGAGGTGCACATCTTCGACAAAAACAGCACCTGTATACCAAATTTCATCTTTCTAGGCCTTACCGTTTTTCCGGGAAGCGCGTTACACACACACGCACACAAACATCTTATTTTATTATATGTATAGACTAGCCGCCTGCGGCGACCAGCTGGTCCGCCTTTTTACGCCATTCGCCTTTTTGCGCCAGGGTTGGCACCTTCGGCGGCTGCTTGGACAATTTAGCGACGGCATTAATCAATGTTTTTCTCTATATTATCAATATTATCATTCGCCTTTTTACGCCAATGTTGCGGTCTGCCTTCGGCGGCTGCTTAAATAAACTTCGTGGCGGTATCAATCAATCTATATCTATCTACATCATTAGTAGTTTGAATAAAATATTTTCTAGATCTATCTCCAGTTCCGCCGTTTGGAATATTATTAAAGGATGGGGAGGGGAGACACAAACGGCGTACTCTTCATGGAAATATTTGTCGAAAAATAACAAAAAGCACTTCCACTTTTATGTGAAAGCATTGTTTTTTCGAAGTCATGGTGTGTGTGTGTGTGAGGGGGGGAGCATTGACACCTCGTTGAAGTTCCTTAAATGACGGGCATGTCTCTTTCTTTGCTGTCCATTTAATGTATCGACCTCTACATTTGTTTATCTATCTATACGATCTATGCATATCTATCTCTGACAGTAATTAACAATCTTTATTTATTTATATAAGTATTAATTCGAAAAAATCATTTTTTGTCCACTAAATCTCAATCTCTGTATCTACCTAATGCCGCCTTCGGCGGCTATCTACCTTTACGATCTATCTCTAAGTTTTCTTATCCATCTCTATTTATTTTAACTTCCCCGCTCATCTATACATATAATAAAATCAGATGTTTGTGTGTGTGTGTGTGGCGCGCTTCCCGGGAAAACGGTAAGGCCTAGAAAGATGAAATTTGGTATACAGGTGCTGTTTTTGCCGAAGATGTGCACCTCGGGCTTCAATTTTTGATATTTTAATTAGAAAAAGTTTTTTAATGTTTTATGTGTTTTTTTGCACTTTTTAGTACTTTTTACCTCACAGACCCCGAACCAATCGCGCCACACAAATATTTTTTGTACTATAGTGTTGGAAATTTAATTTTAAATACGATGAATGAAAAAATTTTGAAGATACAGCAATTTTTGTATTTTTTATGAATTTTTGAAAAAACCTTCAATTTGCATTTTTTCCTGGGTTTTATATTTTTCTAATATCATAAGGCAAGAAGTATCACAGCCTCATTTCTAAAATTTAAGTTGGTAATAGTAAAAAGATTTCGCCCTCTTCAGAAGAAAAAAGTTCTTAAAAATACGCAATAGTTTTTTTTTTTTTACAATTTTTTTAATGCTGAACACATCATGTCTTTCTACGCATCGGTCGAAAAAAGCGTTCTTCAATCTTTTATGCGTCTGACGTCACTACTTGGATTTCGATTCGATATTTACGACGGAATCTTAATCGGAAACAATGTTATTCATTTTTTTCTTTTACTATATAGCTTACTTCTACATTTTAAGACGTGATGACCAGGTGTTTTTCCGGCAGTGCTTTTTTTTTTTTTTTTTTTGGCGTTTTTTTTTTTTTTTTTTTTTGTTTAATTTAAGGATTGCATTCATTTCTTTTTCGGATTTCACACCCTCCCCCCAAGCTGGACCTTTTGCTGTATCTATATTACGTTACATTTCATAGATGTGCGCATTTAATTCAATAAAAACAGCTAGATTTTTTTTTCTTTGTCACTTACTTTACTTCGTAATTTTTTGCACACTACGGGAAATTTTGGAGATAACTTTTTTTTTTGCTCTATTTAAATAAAAAAAGCGGTTTTTTGAGTGATCTTTGTTTTTATTAGGAAATGAGCGGGGAAGTTAAAATAAATAGAGATGGATAAGAAAACTTAGAGATAGATCGTAAAGGTAGATAGCCGCCGAAGGCGGCATTAGGTAGATACAGAGATTGAGATTTAGTGGACAAAAAATGTTTTTTTCTAATTAATACTTATATAAATAAAAAAAGATTGTTAATTACTGTCAGAGATACATATGCATAGATCGTATAGATAGATAAACAAATATAGAGGTCGATACAGTAAATGGACAGCAAAGAAAGAGACATGCCCGTCATTTAAGGAACTTCAACGAGGTGTCAATGCTCCCCCTCCCCCCCCCCACACACACCATGACTTCGAAAAAACAATGATTTCACATAAAAGTGGAAGTGCTTTTTGTTATTTTTCGACAAAATTTGCATGAAGAGTACGCCGTTTGTGTCTCCCCTCCCCATCCTTTAATAATATTCCAAACGACGGAACTGGAGATAGATCTAGAAAATATTTTATTCAAACTACTAATGATGTAGATAGATATAGAGTGATTGATACCGCCACGAAGTTTATTTAAGCAGCCGCCGAAGGCAGACCGCAACATTGGCGTAAAATGACGAATGATAATATTGATAATATAGAGAAAAACATTGATTAATACCGTCGCTAAATTGTCCAAGCAGCCGCCGAAGGCGCCAACCCTGGCGCAAAAAGGCGGACCAGCTGGTCGCCGCAGGCAGCTAGTCTATACATATAATAAAATAAGATGTTTCTGTGTGTGTGTGTGTGTGTGTGGCGCGCTTCCCGGAAAAACGGTAAGGCCTAGAAAGATAAAATTTGATATACAGGTGCTGTTTTTGTCGAAGATGTGCACCTCGGGCTTCGATTTTTGATATTTTAATTAGAAAAAAAGTTATTTAATGTTTTATGTGTTTTTTTGCACTTTTTAGTAATTTTTACTTCACAGACCCCGAACCAATCGCACCACACAAATATTTTTTGTACTATAGTATAGGAAATTTAATTTTAAATATGATGAATGAAAAAAGTTTGAAGTTAGAGTAATTTATGTATTTTTTATGAATTTTTGAAAAAACCTTTAATTTGCATGTTTTCCTGGGTTTTATTTTTTTCTAACATCATCCTGCGAGAAGTATCAAAGCCTCATTTCTGAAATTTAAGTTGGTAATAGTAAAAACATTTCGCCCTCTTCAGAAGAAAAAAGTTCTTAAAAATACGCAATAGTTTTTTTTTACAATTTTTTTAATGCTGAACACATCATGTCCTTTCACGCATCTGTCGAAGAAAGCGTTCTTCCATCTTTTATGCCTATGACGTCACTACTTGGATTTCGATTCGATATTTACGATGGAATCTTAATCGCAAGCAATGTTAATCTTTTTTTTTTTATTATATAGCTTACATCTACATTTTCTGACGTGATGACCACGTGTTTTTACGGCAGCGCTTACTTTTTTTCTTTCCTTTTTTTTTTCTGTTTTATTTAGGGATTGCATTTATTTATTTTTCCATCCCGCCCCCCCAAGCTGGACCTTTCGCTGTATCTATATTACGTTACATTTCATAGTTGTGCGCATTAGTTCAATAAAAACAGCGAAATTTTTTTTTTATCTTTGTCAAACGCTACTTTTTGCACACTATGAGGAATTTGGCCTCTTTTTTTTTTTTTTTTTTTTGCTCAACTTAAATTTAAAAAAAAAGCGGTTTTTTGAGTGATCTTTGTTTTTATTAGGAAATGGGCGGGGAGGTCAAAATAAATAGAGATGGATTCGAAAATATAGAGATAGATTGTAAAGGTAGATAGCCGCCGAAGGCGGCAATCTTGGCGTAAAAATGTGAATGGCACAAAAAAAAATTGAGATGGATTGATTAATACTGCTGCCAAATTTATTTAAACAACCGCCGAAGGCGGCAAACTTGAAGTAAAAAGGTAAATGACAAGTTAGCCAAACAGCCGCCGTAGGTGACTGCTTGCACAGAAAGGCGAATGGCGTAAGAAGGCAAACCAGCTGGTCGCAGCAGGCGGCTACACTGTAAAATAACCTGTAAATTTTGAAGAAGTTATACGTATTTTTTACAGAAAAAAACTGTTCGTAATAAAATACAGGATTTCTCTGTTTTTTTTTTTGAATCTGTAACCGGTTATAAGCGTTAACTGTTACCATCGCCTCACTGCGTACTTTGTTCTTCTTCGAATCTTCGAAATTTCGCCCGCGTGTTTGGATTTTGGTTCTCGTTCTCGAATTTTTCATCTTATATTTATTTAAAGCGAGTAAGTCTTAAATCGTTTGCAACTTCCATTTCATTGCATCCTAATCAATATTTTATTATTATGTTTTTTTGTCATCTGTTACAGAGGCATATTCGGAAATTTACCTTTGTATACATGTATTTCGTAGTAGTATAGTAAATATTGAAATTTATTTATAAAAGTATAGTTTCATTTTTTAATCTTCATAAAATAATAAATCAGCTTGAATAAATAATAAAAATACGGAAGATTTCTGTAAAATAAACGGAAGAAAATTGGCGTCCTGGCTGACAGTTTTTTTCCGTAAATTTTACAGATTTTTTTTTACAGTGTAGTTTCAAATAAAACAAATAAATCACTTGAAAAAAAAAAAACTTCTGATGCATTTATTTTGCATTGGCGGGAAAAAAAAGACTCCCAGATATAAAATTCTGCAATTTACAAATACAAATAAAAATACAAAAGTGACGACCAGCAACAGGCTCTGGGCCCAGCTAGGCTGGTCCTAGTCAATTTACAATCCTTAGTGAAGATCAATGGCCCTCTTAAAACTATCTACTCCCTTGCTCATTACCACCTCTTCCGATAAACTGTTCCAAGGTTCCACTACCCTGCTAAAATAATAATTTTTCCAAATATCCATGTTAGTCTGAGATTTAAATAGCTTAAAACAATGACCCCTTGTCCTGTTTTCAGTGCTAAACTTCGGCCCCGTAACATCTTTCGTTTTAATAAATTTGAACAACTGAATCATGTCCCCTCGGTCTCTTCTTTGCTCAAGACTGTACATTTTTAGCCTTCTAAGCCTGGAATCATAGTCTAAATGAGAAAGTCCATTTATTTGCCTTGTAACCCGCCTTTGAACCCTTTCCAATACATTAATATCTTTCTTAAGATAAGAGGAAACCAAAACTGAACAGCACACTCCAAATGAGGTCTTACCAAACTTCTATATAAAGGCTGAACAACTTCTTTAGATTTGACTCAAGCATCTTATTGGCTTTGTAACTAACTATGCTGTACTGTTGACCAAACTTCAAATCCTGACTTATTAAGACGCCCAGATGAGTAACTTTTTCTGCCTGACTAATGACTGAATCTTGAAAATAATAGCTTGTACACTTATTTCCATGCCCTAAATGTAGCACTTGACACGTCCCAACATTAACAGCCATACCCCCCCCCCTCCCCCCAAGGATTACTCTTCAGCTTGATATTGTTTGTGACCTACTTCTGAGGGTCTGTTTTTCCGTAATGTCACCATTTTTCTCAATATTTTACATCCTACTAACCTCTATCACACATGTACACACTTAACCTTATACTTTGTTACTTACCACACTATTTTTCGCATGCATATTTATATAAAACTGAAGTTAGTCTGCTTGTGACCCCCTGCCTTCGTCTGTTCACAAACCTTCAGAAGTTCTTTAACCCACCAATCCCACTCAAATCTTCACACCATTTGTAAACATCTTCTTAAGGGTGGTTTATATCTCAATATTTTTGACCCCACTCTACCCTTTGACACAAAGGGTCACACCTCACATTAGCCTCTCCATACATTGTCACTTGCCACAATACTTTTTACATGCATATTTTTTTTTAAATAAATGTAATTTCAGTCTTCTTCTTATTCCCTTTCTTCACCTGGTCACAAGATATCACAATTTTCCTAAACCAGCCTTCCCACAAAACGGTCTACTAAGAGCAAACTGCTTATGAGGGTCTTTTTTCAGTAATGTACTATTTTTCCCTATTTTTGCCTCGACTCAGTTTTGTCCCAGAGGGTCATACTTCACCTTACCCCCACCCCACTTAGTAACTTACCACGCTAATTTTTTCTGTGCATTATATTATAAAAATTATGTAATGTAACTCTATTTGATAACCCCTGTCTTTGCATGGTCACACGCTGTCAGAATTCCCCTATCCCATCCTTCCCACACAAAGCTTGGCATCATCTGTAAACAACTTCTTATGAGCCATTTATAAATGATATCACCATTTACTTCAATGTTTTGGACCTCACTCACCTCTTTATCAAAGAGGGTCACACTTCACTTTACCTCCTCTCCAATTCGTCACACATTACATTACTTTTCAAATGCATATTTTTATATATTAAAAAAAACACACAATGTCAGTCTATTTGTTACCATCAACCATTCTTCTGGTCACAAGCTTTCAGAATTTGCCTAACCCAGGCCCGGACTGGACAAGTCGGCGATCGCCGAGGGCCTCCGAGCTGGGAAGGGACCCCCCCAAAAAACGGATATTTTTTAAGCGAAAAATAATAAAACTGATTTGAGATTTCCTTCTAACTTCCTTATGCTTTTTGCGAGGATCAGGGTTTGGTTACTGAATGGGCCAACTAAACTGTCGCATGTCCTATGCCGGGTTGATGAATGCTAACAAGCACGAAAATGCAGTCCTCGGCTGGAATGACTGAGCTGACGGTGTATTTCATGTATTTCTGCCTTAGCGCTGGCTTTAGGGCGGTAACTTATTGAAAATACCTTTCCTCGCCTTCAATCTTCGAGTTGAACCATTGCTTCGATCACTCGTCTGGTCTGTGCTAATTCTATATTAGCTACCAGTTCGTTTGGTACTCTTGGCTTCCTTAAGAGGTTTTCCACCTCCAGCTCAGTCACTTCCTATGCCGGGCTGATGAGTACTAATAAGCAGGGGCGTGCGCAAAGCTTCAGTAATGGGGGTATTACTATACCAGGCCTGGGGATTTAAATAACACCCAGAAAAGGGGGGCAGGTCTTTGGCGAAGTCAAAACTTTAGGTGAGTATGAGACTAGTGGCATCTGATTTTTTTTTCCAAAACATCTTAAATATAGAGAGAGGACTTACCTTCTGGTTTAAAAATAAGTCAGGCAGTCAAAACTAGATCTAAATTAGAATTATAAACTTAATTGTTAGTATAATATTCACTCAGAAATGAGGAGGTGGGGTTTTTCCCCCGAGAATTTTTCGAAATTGTAGTCTTATTAATGCATTTTGGACTAGGTAATTTTACTAGGTAATTTTTAGACTTTGGTAATTTTAGAAGCTAAAGGTTCAGAGACTTCTCTCCCGTCCATTTTTCGAAATTGAAACTTTTAAAAACAGAGTTATTTCCGGTATAGGGGAGGGAAGAAAGGGGATTGAGAAGTAGGGGTTAGGTAAGTAGGGTAAGGGGCTGTTTCCCAGAAAGTGCTCGAAACATTAGCTCTAACAATTACAGACGATCTTTGAGGATATAGGCACTCCTTTAGAATGGTCGATGAACTTGAAGCGAAGTCTCAGACGTACTTCAACAATGTGGTCAAGAAGGCTCAGCTTCTAAAACGCAGTTTTTAGAGGATCCTTGGTAATGGGCAGAAAAGTTCACGTACCCTCACTTGGTGTTTTTTGAACTAAATTTCAGATATGCAATTGTAGATGATCTTCAATGATGCTGTTCGAAATTAAAGCTTTAAAATAAAAATTTTGGACGAACTTTGATATTAAGTTGGGGTGGTTCGGGGATTCTCAGAAAATTTTAAAAATAGAGGTCCTAAGGAGTAGACGTCCTAAATATGTAATCGTAAGCCATCTCTATAAAGAGAGTGAAAGGATGGGGATTTGGGAACTCTCCCTTGGAATTTTTTTGAAATCAAAGTTTCAAAAACGGTTTATTAGGTTCCTTTGGTAACGTTAAATAAAATTATACGTTTCGGAGACTTCCCTCCTTTCTCTTTCTTTGCTTTGTCTCTATCTTCTATTTTGTTTTAATCAGGGTTGGAGTAATTGCCGATTACCGAATCGTAATCTGAGTAATCGATTACATTTTTGTGTAATCATCATAGTCTGTCTGTGATACTCCCATAATCGTAATCGAAATCATAATCAGTCTTTTCATGAGTAATCCGGCTCCTCCGGGACCGCCGCGAATCTTAAAGAGAAAGGGGGGGGGGGTCTAAGATTTGCGGTAGTCCCTACTCATACCTGTTTGCAAATGAGAGTCATATCTCGATACCTATCTTAAATGCTTAGCAGTACAATTAGTACCCTGTGGGCGCCTTTGACAGGAACGTCTCAGGGCCTCTTGGGAACGTCTTCCTAAATCCTTACAATTGGTCATTCATCAATTTCTCTTTTCATCTGCCAATGTTAGGCTAACAGGCGAAGCACATTGCCGCCTCAAAATCGTATTTTAACAGAAAAAAGATATCAAAAGTACAATTAACTTTCACGCCACAAAAAGCTTTTGGTTTTTTTATACTTTTATGAGAAAGTGTTGAATGACTGAAAAGATTTTGTCAAAAGAAAACCGCATTTGCATTTGTGTTTCAGTGATTCTTTAAACACCCTAATATATGAGCTTCAAACTACAAACGGTTATCGATAAATTTACTACTACAAGCAATACAGCTTCGTGTTTTTAGTAGGAGATAAATCCCCGGATGCCTCGACTTCTACGAAAATATTTTTCTTCGATTAGATTCTGATGTTTCATAATGAACGGTTTTGAGGGGTGGGGGTGGGGGGGGGGGGCGCCATCCTTAAAGTTCTCCACGGACACATTTTTCAGCGAAACATTAAGGTGCTCTGTACTTTTAATTCTGTCATTTTTGTTTTCTTTGAGCTAATGGGGGTACTGCGGTACCCCTGGTGACACCCGTGCGCACGACTCTGCTAATAAGCACGAAACTGCAGTCCTCGGCTGGAATGACTGAGCTTTTTTTTGACTGTGTATTTCATGTATCTAATCACCGCTTTATACCACCCTATTTAAATATTATCACACAAAAATTTTTTGTCCATTAGCAATAGGTATGAAGAATAGTGTGTTACTAAATAAATGGATAATAATGTGTTTCTTTTTTTGATTGTGAAAATACCCCTGCACAGGTATCCAATTTCATTTTTTAAAAAACATTTGTTTTTTATTTTTAAGCTTTTCATAAATGCAAGAATTAATGCTTCATCATGTTCTGGACAGCAAGTTGTAAAAACCTAGTCGAAACAAATATTCATATTGGTACTTACTCTTTTTTTCCCCTGCAAGAGTAATTAGGTAACAATTAAAATAAAGTTATTAGTATGAAATATTTCAAGCTTCCAATTTTTCCTTAATTGTATGTAATTCATTACTAAAATACTAACAGAAATAATGTAGGGTTAAGGGGCAATTAGAAATGCCGGGTATTAAGTAAAAAGTTTATTCGCATGTAAAACTAGCTAATGGGCTCTGTTTTGGTTATGCTCCCGAATTCTGGTATTTAAGCATTGAAGTTCCAATGAATTCTTCCATTATGAAAATACAGTAGAACCTCTCAGTAAGGAAATACTAAGAAAACTGAACTTTCTGTCCCTTAAAGAGAGGCGTCCCTTATTCGGAGATATTTGAAATGATGCATGTTATGTGCTTGTAGTACAGGGCGTTTCAAAATGAAGAGCGGGGTTTTAACATGTTACAATATTTATTACACAAAACTTATAGCCACAAGTGATATATCAAATGAAAGAGAAACTCAAACAGTTTTGCATGCGCTTGGAATTTTTCTGCTGCAATCCGCGAGAAAGCGCTTGTAGCAAAGATGGCGACTAAAGAACAGAAAGCGCTTTGTGTTTTATCTTTCAGCAAGATGGTGCGCTGCCTCACTGGCGTAATGAGGTACGCGATTGGCTTAACTTAACTGTACCCGAACGCTGGATTGGCCGTAAGGGGCCGAATGACAGGGCTTGTTTCCCACGGTCACCCGACCTAACGCCGCGTGATTTCTATCTTTTGGGGGGGGGGTTATTAAGGACCGTGTGTATGTGCCTCCACTGCCAGCCGACCTTCTCGAATTAAGGAACAGGATTGAAACAGCTCTTGCAGCAATTACTAATGAGACACTCATCAAAGTTTGGGAAGAACTCGCATATCGTCTTGACGAGTGACGAATGGTGCTCACATTGAACACTTGTAGGCTATTATGTAACACTGTTTGAGTTTCTCTTTCATTTGATATATCACTTGCGGCTGTAAGTTTGGTGTGATACATATTATAACATGTTAAAACCTCGCTATTCATTTTGAAACACCCTGTATAATATTATACTGGGCGGAGACTGTTTACATTTAAGATTAAATATTGAAAATGTTTTATATGGTGCCAAAGAAAATTTTGAGCTGGTCAATTGAAAAAAAATATATTATTTTGAAAATTAAAGTTTGTTCAAACATTTAGTGGAATCAAAATTATGTAATTTATAGTAATAATTTTGAAGTAATTTGCATCATGTCATGTAATTTACAATTCAATGTAACGTAAATAACAGTGACACCACATTGAAGTCTTCTGCATAAAGTTAGTCATGGGGCAGTGCTGAACCCAAATGAATTAATCTGCTGTGAGGAAAAAGCATGGATGAAAAATATGAAAATACTTTTTTTTCTTTGCATGCTAATGACTAACTTTTCCAGTTATGTTTTAGGCAAAATATTTATTCTTACGAAAGTAACTAATAAATATTAACATGTAAAAAATAAAATGTTTAAATTTATCTGCTTGTATCATTTATTATTACCCCTGGTTTAGGCTCATAATTAATATTTAATCATAGCATTGAGAATGAACTACCCTCTAAAATACGCTAAGAACCAGCCAGGGCCCTTAAAGGGTGTTCGTGATCCGAAATTTCCAAATATTTTGGGCTGACAACACATTATAAAGCTGAAAAATTGTTTAAAAAGAAAGAAAACTTTTAAAATGTTTCTTTTCAATAATTACCGTTTGCATGTTGCAAAATTTTTTATGGGGGGGGGGGGTTCCTCATAGTTTCTGAAAATGTCACACTGTCTATAGAAAGTTTTACTTGAGTCCAACATCACCCCCTGGTTTCCTTTTGAATACTAGCGACGGGGGGGGGGGGGGGTATTCCGTGTGTCTTGGTTGGCCATTTCAGAGATCTGGCAAGCCTGCTTAAAAGAGGTACTAGGGGAGAGTGTTGTACCTTGGGACACTTCATAGTTTAGTTTTTAAAGTCAATTATTTGAACCAAATTTAAAATCTAGAAGTCACATTTCAATTCCGCAACATATTTCTATACAATTCAGACAGTTTGAAAATAAAGTATTGCCAGTCAGTTAAAGTAGTAGTTCCAAGCTGTCCCAAGGTACAACATCCTATTGTACCTTGGGACACATCCTGTTGTACTAGCGGAAAGTCTTCATGATTCAGGAAACAGTCAATTACTTGAACCAATTTTGCACTAAGTGACAAAAAAAAAAAAAAATATTGTAATGAACTAGATCATGAATAATAAATAATGAATTATTTTAAAACATTAATTGTGTTTAAAAGACTAAAAAGGATTAGAACATTGTTCCATGTTCCTAAATATATCTCAATTGCTAAGAACCATGCATATGTTGTTCCTTGAAACCAGTAGCGGATTTTAAGGGGGGCCTAGGAGGCCGTGCCCCCCCCCCAAAAGGATGAATTAATGTCACTATTTTATTTATTACTTTTTAATTGACTTTTCTTTTTCATTTTTCACGTAGTTAATTAAAAAGAACACAAAACACAGACAGCATATTTTGAATAAAAGCATTTTCGTTTGCTAAAGAACTATTACTGGAGTCAGAGGCTCAGAATTGCAGAATGCATTTAACTTATTGGTTTCGAATTCAAGGGACCGTATTATCGCGATTCTTCTACTAATTCTTCTTTGATTGAATCAATAATAAACATTTTTTTTTTATGTGTAGGCTCACCTAAGAGAGTCATTTTGATCCAAGAACCTATTTGCGAAATAATATATTTCTTCTTCAGCTTATAAAAAATTGCAAATGATTATATGGTAGTTTTTTAGTAAGACCATGATTTTTAATGGAAACGGCATGTAGTATCAATATGTTATCTCAACTGTATCATGGCTTTGAGAACAAATCAGCAACTGTTTTGAAATTCACACAGAAATAGTTTCCGAATTCTTCAGTAAAACTTATATGTTAGGAAGTTATGATTTTCTTTATAAATTAATTTAAAAAATTCAAGTGAAGTACGAATTTATTTGATAACCTTGCCCTCGTGTTATAATTCTTATGACAATGTTCCTATGTAAAGCCGTGCATTGTCTAGCATCTCGGTGACATTATATTGGGTTTAGCATTTAAATGATTTGAAACGTTAAAGATGTTTTCCGTCCGCGTTAAAAGTGCATAATATTCATGTACTTAGAAGTAGATTCATAGACCTGAAAGAATCCTTTAAAAATAATTAAAAAAACACGCGCATTTAAAAATAAAGTCAGTAAAACTTTGTTATGAAACATCGAAGGTGGGGGGGGGGTAATTTCTCGTGCCCCCCCCCAAAAAAAGATTTTTCTGTATCCGCCCCTGCTTGAAACATGTCCTAAGGTACAATATGTTTGTCTGTCCCAAGGCACAATCACCACGTGGTTTAAGAAAAACCAAAATGGTAGTCAATATAGATGCACTATCATTATTTTCTCATAACCAAATTATTTAAAGTTCTTCTCTTTTATAACAAAATAAAATTCAGTTGATTAGTTTTACAAATACAAAGACAGAAAATGAAATAAAAATGAAGAAAATATTAACTTTTGAGTCGTGAAATTTTTTTTTATCTCACAAAATCGTCAGTTTTACTCATTTGATGCTGATTTTTACTATGACACCATTTAGTGGTGAAGGTTACTATTAGAGATTACAAAAACGTGGCTGCTAAAAATAGATAGAAATTTCCAGTGTCCCAAGGTACAAACGTCCCATGGTACAACATTCTCCTCTATCGTTACGTAAAAATAAATAAACGAACAAACCTTTTAAACAAAGCAGCTAATATATTTTTTAAATTAAGAAAATCTTTTAATCGCTTTTAAAAAGAAAAAATAATAATAAACTCATTAAAATAACCTAATATCAGAAGAAAAAAAAAGTTTTAATATTCGCAACTCCAGCGCTCGAATACGCTACCTTGCGGTGATTTACAAAACTGCCGAAAAAACTAAAACATTGCGTTCCACGTATGTCTGTTGACTTAAGCATAGGCAGTTTGTTCTGAGTATTTATTAACGCATTCGATGTGTCTTGGATTGCTTTCAGCAACAGAAAGTGTTCGAGCTCCTCAAAGTAATGTTAGTTTTCATTATTTCCCTCTAAAAAGTGATTTGATTGAGAAATGGTGAAAGCGCGTTAACACCAGAAAACTCTGGATTAGCAAACTTGGATAACGTTATACCAGGTAAAAAATTTTATTGTTTTGTGTGAATTTGTAAGAATATGTTTTTTTTTTTTTAAATCTTAAATTAATTTAACAAACCATTTTTTACATCAGCATTTAGTTGGAATAGACAGTATGCAAAATTTTTTCTTGAATATATTGTCATAGAACGAAATGGAAGATGTTTAACCGAGAAAGAATTTATTTTGTTGCTTTTATTCTCAGCTGAAAGGTTTCGCCGAATTTGTTTAGGGTTATAGTTTTAGTATTGTGCGAGCTAAGTATCCTTGGCGAGATTCCGCCCATGTTAGTTAAACCATTTTTATTTTTTATCATGAGTGGAATAAAATGGTAGAAGGATTACAGAATTCGATAAGTAAAAAGAAATAACGGTAGATCAATTGAAAAGAAAACTACCACCATATATCTGTGAGAATTTTGTTGATGATTTGTATAGCATGACATAATTAAATCACAACTCAGAAATTTGAAACATACCAAACAGAAAAATTTAAAATGAACCGATTCGGCAATTTGAGAAAAATAACTCAGCTACAAATGCAAAACAATTAGCGCTAGCCAAGCAAGGCAAAGAAGTATCATCTTCTTTTGACAATAATTCGTAATGTCATATAATTAAATTTTCTAGCATCAATTGTTATTCTTGTCAGGCCACAATTATTATTTAGTTTTATCAAGAATTGATAAATATCGAATTCAATATCGTGGAAATGGCTGCTTAGAACTACGAACTGCGTATTTTGCATTAATTTCTAACGTTTAGTAATGCTTCTTGAATTCTCATTTATTTCTACGTGGGCCAGAATATCAACAAGACTTTGAAAATTAATTTAAAAAGAATAAAGCGAAAAAATCATGCATACGAACAAAATTTACTAAACTTATTAGCATTTTCTTCGTTACCACATGCGTTTGTTTTAGTTTTTTCGTCCGCCATTAGACAGTGACTGCAGTGCCCCCTATAGTTCGTTGGAGTTGCGAATCGTATAAATTCCAATTCTCCTTTTCTATGCTTTTATTTATTTTTTTCTGAGACACTCAGATTTGTTTGGAAATAATTTTTTCTTATTTCATGCCCACCGTAGCTTTTTCGAAAGTTAAAACAGTTTAAAGTAAAATAAAATGAAAAAATTTAGCTTTCATTCCACTTTGAAGAATCCTTTTGGGGTGTTTTCTAGTTCGATATCATGAGTAAAGATGGCAGCACTATCGAATATGATTTCTCTGTTGGAGGTGCGATATTCCAAATCATATTCTACTTTTGAATTTCCATTTCCTGTAAATATTTTTGTGGCTACTTTTATATTTTTACTTTGTTACAAATTTGTAGAAATAGGCAACAACTTCAATACGTTTCTGAAGCCGCTTTCGCACCTGGAACGGAAAATGGCTTTTGGGTCGATCTCTAGCTCTTTATTATGAACATAGATGGCAGCACTACAAAATAGCTGCTTTTTTAAATAATTTGTGCCAGAATGTTGTAGACTTCAAAACTTAGCCGTTTCTCGACTTCTCTGGGCAGGGAAAATCTGCGGTGTTCACTTTCTTCCATAGGGGGAAGGGAATAATTGTGACTGCTGCGCGCGCAGCGCAGGAAAAGGAGGAATCGCTTATGACAATGTGCATGTGCAGATGTTTTAGTATCTGTGTCATCAGCAGTGGCGGCGCGAGAGCAAAAGTAGACGTATGCGATGCAATTTTGCGAGGCTCTTTTAAACATAAAATATTCTCAGACAAATAATTGAATTCATAGAATTAATTTTTGCACTAACTGTTGGCACTTAGAGTTAGTTCCCAATTCACTTCTTAATTGCTATGACAAAACTTTTCGTGACTTGTAGCGCAATCAAAAAGAAGTTCTTCTGGGCAGACTTTAATAAGAGTAAAATCCTGGCGATTTTGACAGGGGAATTTACGGCAACCTTGACATTTGGCGATGCAATAGTTTGGCGCGCGAACAATCAGTAGATACACGAGGGAGCCTGAGGATTTAGCTGAGGTATGTTTAAAAGATTAGTTTCAATTTATGTTTCACAAAATCCCTATATTACTGCCGTAATTAACAATGTTGCAAGTTTCATTTGTTATTTCAAGTAATATTTATTCCAAAATTGTCTCTAGTTAATGTATTACAAAATGGTTTCGCTGGATCTTGCATGTCGTTAATGTAATTTGATGTCAGTAACAAGTTACAATGTATATTTAATATTGAGCTATTGAGATGAAAGGATTAATTTATGTATTTCTCTTTCTTCAGAGTGAATTCGTAATGGTTTGAAGCTCAAGAACACGAGAACAAAGAGGATTTTGCTTTGCTTCATAAAGGAAACAAACAATGGTACATGTTTATCTATATTTTAAAAAAACTAAACTTTTACGTTTATTGTAGCTTTCATATTTGATAACTAATTTCTAAAGAAATGCTTCTTAATAGTATCTTACAAAACGGTTTCGCTCAATGTTGAACGTCGTAATTATGGATATGAAGTAAATAAGGATTTGATTAATTTGACTGTCAATAATTTCTTGCTATGTAATTAATACTTTGCTTTTTAGACAAATGTTATTGTTGCTCTCTCTTCGATTCGAAATCGTTTCAGTAACTTCTTTTTCTTCTTTTAATGATGATGTAGAATATAATTAATTTACACGTGTATAATTCAGCTGATTAATTCTGTTGGATTTAAGTATCACTCTTTTATTTTGAGAATTGACTTATTTACTTCTTTACATTGCCTGAATATAACTTCTGCTGCTATATTATCTTATATTTAGCTTTGAATATTATTTCTTCCTATATAGTGTGCCTTTTAAATGGTGATTTAGTGTTTTGTCTCATTTAATCTCTTCAATTAATGTATATTTTTATTTTAAGGCTACATGAATCTGTTACATTTGAGTAAAATTTCCCAAGTTAAAGACAGGGGCAAAATATGGTATTTTCTAGAAGAAAAAGATTTATACATTTTTCTTTTTCAAAATTTAGGTGTACCTGTTGACCGAGTTATGTTTGTAAAGCAGGAATATATTCATTTGATGCAAGTTCTTAACTTTCTGAGTTATAAAACAGTTTCTAAACAGTCATTTTTATTCTTGAAAATTTGTTCCCTATATGCAGAAAGATGTCCAATCTATTTTAAGTTATTACAGATCTACTCTTTGATGCTATTCTATATTGTTTGTTTGTGTAAATAGAAAATTATTTTATTCCTGGACGGTTATGAAACTGGATTCCCAACCTGAATTGATTTTGTAGCATACTATATTTTGAGAACTTTCCTGTAATAAGCTGGTAATGCATTCAATTCTTGAATAGAATGTGTCTTACTTCTATTCTTGATATAATCTCTATTGAGATATCATAGCTAAATACTTGTTTTTATATAATAGATGGTACCTTAGTGTAATAGACAACAAAAAAGTTAAAAACAATAAGCTGATGATAACAGCTACTACTTGTACCTATTGAAGAAATATTTTAATTAGAAACATAATGAGAAGCAAAATATATTAATTATTTTCTGAATATGATGGACACATTTTGAGAACTAATGTATACCATTCCATTAGCATTGTTATAGTGTTGCATTAAAATTTTAAATTAAGTTTTTCTTCCCCAGAGTCTGAAAACTGTTTCTGGTGTCCAGTTGCAGAGGCTGAAAATTCCTGACTGAATGGCACATAGTAGAGGGAATTGGTTTCATTTGCTGCCATTTCCTCTGCTTCTGCTTTTCGGTTTTTTCTGGGCCTGAAGAGTAATTACTGAATCAACGGAAATATGGGTTTGTTTGATTTTTAAAATTGTTACTTTCTGATGCTATTCTATTGTCTATTAGATTATTGGAAACTAGATTTACTCCTAGACTGTTACAAAACTTGATTCTCAACCTGAATTGGTTTTGTTACTATATTTTTGAGAATTTTCTGGTAATATGTAGGTAATGCATTTGTTTCTTGAATAATCTTTCGTATGAATGTGTCTTGCTTCTATGCTTGAAATAATCTCTATTATAAAGGAATCGTAGCTAAGGTTTTTTTTTACATGGTTACACCTTGGTGTAATAGATGATAAAAAGAGTAATAGCGAATAAGTATTGATAACAGCTAATTTACTAGTGTACCTATGGACGAAATCTTTTAATCAGAAACATGTTGAGAAATAATGTATATTATTTTTCTGAATAGGATGAAAAAAACATTTGTGTCCATTAGCATTGTAATAATGTTGCTTTTAAATTAAGTTGTTTTTTCTTCCCAGAGTCCAAGAACTATTTCAGGTGTCTAGTTGCAGCCTGAATGGCACATAGTAGAAGGAATTGGCTTCATTTGCTGCCATTAACTCTGCTTGTGCTTTTCGTTTTTTTCTGAGCCTGAAGAGTAGTTATAGAATCAACTGAAGAATGGGATTCTCTCTCTCTCAGCCCTCCAGGGTCCCCATACTTACTACAACATGAAGATTAACCAGTTGGATGGGGCCTTGAAGACAGTTCTGGTTTTTTGATTCAGAGCAGGATCCAGCAGCCCCAGAAGTTCTATTTGGCATGGGAACTTGAAGGACTTTGTGACCATGGACATATTTAACAAGCCCCGGTCTCCATCCATCTGGAATAAATCCCGGAACCCATTATTTTTTTTATTTGTGTCACACATTTAATTCTCAATATTTCAAATATTCCTTTATCTTGAAGTATTCCTTGAGGAGCTGTGGTAACGTTCCATAACTTGAAGTATTAACTGGATTGAGATTTGAATGTATTACATTTTTTGTTTGTAAATGAAGTGTACCCGAAAGTGTGGGGAGTTTCGTTGAACCCCTCAATTTCCAATGACTGGTACAAGAGAAACTTCTGTGTGTGTGTGTTTTAAATAAGTTTTTTTTTCCATATCATTTCTTTAAAAACCTCTCCCTCTTTACACAACTTTTATGGAAATGTATAAAGCAATTTTACTCCAGCTATCGAAGCTCCTTTGCGTGTCCCCCGTTTTGCTCAGTGCAACAAAGAGCCATCATCACAAAGTAATCCCTTTTCCTTGATGCCTCATTACTACAGTGAAACCTCCCTTAACGGACACTCCCGAATAACGGACAGCTCTAATAAACGGACATTTTTGCAAGTCCCAGTCCCTCAATATAGGCCATTCCATGTAATTCACTCTGAATAACGGACACTCCGAAAAACGGACAGTCATTTCACAAAAAATTTCCCTTGCAATTGTAGCACTTCCGTTTTTTTTCTTTTCACAGAATATCTCAGTAACTGCTTGCCTTACAAAGCTTTTCATCCTCCACAGCAGATATTCCCCCCCCCCCCCCGTCATTCCCTTATCACTGTTTCTTGGAATTAAAAGGGTGGTAATGGGCAGAGGCAGCGATTGGGGCTTAAAAGTTGGGGCAGAAGAAAAAAGAACTAAAAGACATGGTACTTTTTGCGGGCAGCAGAAAATAAAAAAGAAAAAAAAAAGTCATAATTTTGATACGGCTAGTTTTGAGAGTATTAAAGCAGATAAGTGAAAACTGATATCAGTCTAACAATTAACGAACGTTTTTCTTAAGATTTTAATAAATTTTGTACAGAATAACTATTTAAAAGTTAAGATAAAAAAGAAGAAACTGGGCGCTTTTTCTAACTGGGGCTCTCGGGAGATGCAATTGAGCAGACCGGCGCCTGTAGTAGTCGGCTTTATGGCGCCGTGGTTTCGTTGGGTTGTTTAATTTTTAGACATGAAAAAGATTTGCCCATATTCAAGGTCATATTGCCAACTGTCAATCATGCAATAGTGATACTCGAGATAAAATAAATAAATTAACCATAAAAAGTATGTGTGGGGGGAAGGGGGTTACTCTGCCGAATCGACGCCGTTGGTAATGGGATATTCATACCCTGAAATGAATTGAGGCAAGTGAACCTGCTTTTCATGCAGCAATCGTAGCTTTGCAGTTGCAAACTTTCCTAAAGGCGTGTTGATTTAGTTGATTTTTTTTGTGTGACAATATTATTGGAAATTTAAAATTTCAACTAAAATAAAGAGACTGACATTGAAAGAAAAAATTAATGTTTTGGATGTTGCCGAAAAAGAAAAAAATAAGTGTGCGTTGTCTTGCCGATCGTTTTCAAGTTGGGAAAACTCAATTCAGCGAAATTTTAAAAGATAAAGACGAAATTAGAAAATTGTGGATTGCGAGTTCGAATGAAAATTTAAAAAATGTAAAGTTTTGCAGAACAGAAACCAGTTAAATCGACGAGGTTGTCATGAAGTGGTTCAGAGCTGCTCGTGCAAAGAACGTCCCAATAAGTGGGATATTACTCCAAACAGATTAATTACACTTGACGTAAAATGTAGTAAACCTTTCGCAATTGTTTCAATTGTGTTCTACAAAGGGAACAACAACCCATTTTGGAAAAGGTAAATTAAGTAGTTCCTCCGAATAGCGGACACCTCCAAATAATGGACAAAACTTCTAGTCCCTTGACTGTCCGCTATTCATAGGTTTCACTGTATTTCTTTCATGTAGGATATCTTATAAGGGTGCCCATCTAGGGTCAGGGCCTCGGCTGCATTCAATGCAGTCCAGCAATCCTCATTAAAACAGCTCTATTCCCGCATCTCTTATGATCTCATGTTAGAAGTTTAGGCGTTTTTGAAAAATAAAATGGTATCAACTGCACCACCTGCTTGGCGAGATTAAATCAACTTATTAAAATAGTTTTGTGTTTATAACCATGTATCACATTTCTGTTTCATTAATCGCGAAGTTAAGATTAAATATTTTGAAATGGTGCCTGTATTTTTCGTAGCTAAAAATAAAGTTCTTATATCCAAGTCTATGTCTGTATATTTAATTTTTTCTATTAAATAGTTACTTTTTTTTTCTGCAAACCTCACATCAAATTTGTTACTTCTGTGTGATGTTGTCTTACAAGTGTGACAAAGTGATACAGTTATATCAATCTATAAACTTCTTATATTACATAGGATGGAAGAAGCCTAGAAAAGGTGGGGGGGGGGGGGCGGGACATTTTAATCAGGTGAATTTTGGGTGCTAATATAGCGAATAAGCACTAGTTTAGTTGTGTTTGGATGAATTTGAGTAGAAGAAATTGTCTCACACACAGACATACAGTTCATCAATGCTGCGTATATTTGTATATTACAGAGGATATGCTTCTCTTTTGAAAATGAACTCTACTAAAAGGTACGATGGAGCATGTCTAATAAGGGCGAAATTGAAAAAAAAAAAGAATTAATTTGAATTTTGACATCTTGAATTCAAATTATGTTTTTCGCAATCACGAGTGTGTATGCGTATGGGCATGTGTGTTTATGTATGTGTGGGGTTTGTGTGTAGGGGGGTATGTGTATGTAGGCATGTGTGTTTGTGTCTGTGTGCAGGTATGGGTGTGTGGGTAGTTGTGTGCATGAGTGTTTGTGTGTGGTGGGGAATGTGTATGTGTGTAGGCATATGTGTTTGTGTGTGTGTAGTTGTGTATGTATGCGCGTGTGTGGCATATGAATGCAACCTGGAGATGGTTTTCGCTGAAAAAGCAGCATCGTGAGGAGCCGGTTGACGCTGATGCTGCAGAGGGTGCTGGCGGGAAAATAAAATGATAGCACATCAAAACAGTCAAGTGAGAACAATAAGCAATCGTGATTGCTAAAAAAACAAAAGAGATCAAAACTTCCTGTTTGATATTCTTGTTGCAAAATGTGGCCAAAATGGAAGTGTAGCTCATTCTGCCAAGAAGCCCCACAATATAAAGTAAATTCTAAGATAATAAAAGATAAATTAGAGAGACTAAGCAAGAAAAGCATTAGTTAATGACTAAATGATGAGTAGGCAAAATTGTGTCAGTCATGCAATGTTCATCAAGTATGCATGTCCATATATTAGAGTTACTTTTTAAATTAATACACGATTTGCAAATAGAGCTCACTCATTTTCGCTATCTATGTCGTAATTTCTTAGTTTTCAAGATTGTGTTACTTTTCCAAACAATGGTAGGGTTTTAATTTTAAATTAATATTTTTATTGAAAAAGACTATAGATTAAAATTTAAAACTATGTTGTGTAACCTTTGTTTATCACGTCGAATTTTCTGAAAAATTGAAATATACTTTTATGACTGTGCTAACTACTAAGGGGGTATTACAACAATGGAACCTGGGAACAATTGAAAAATATCAAAAGAGATTAAAATTCATGATTGATATTTCTAAGTTCGACCAAAATAGAAGGGATCAATTTAACACAATCTGTCAATAGGCCCCACAATAAATGATAAAATATAATATGGGCGATTCTCGAAAAAATGTCCTGTGCTTAATGCTAAGTTTTTTATTTTATTCAAGTAACTATTAATTAAATATGGGATTAACTGTTATGCTTTGATAGTATATTAAAGCATGTATTAGTAAAGCATTCCTCAACAGCGTTATTTTTTGAAGGCTTTGGTTAGCTGGAAAAAATAGCACACGGGACACTTTTTTCGAGAATCGCCCATATAGTTGAAGTAAAAGAAACTAATTCGTTTACAAATATTTTATTGATTTCCTCATTTTTGGGATTTGAATGTCATATGCATTTTATTCATTTTCTCTCTTAAGGAGAGAAAAAAATAAATATATAAAAGTTTTCAGTTTCTTGTTTAATGTCTCAAGAATTTAAACAGAATATAAACGTCATTTTTTTCCCTGGTGCGGAGTAGAGATGCGCCAAATAATTAGGACACCGGCTGGCGGCCACTTTCACAATTTTTCTTTTTAGCCGATTTTTACCGATTAATCCACGAAAAAGGATGCCGCGAAATGCCCACGATATTAATATATAACATTCGTACGCATATATCATAAAGACTGGGATGCCTCGAAAAATTATAATTCTTCAAACGGCGCCGCGAATCGAAAAGTTTCGGAACACCTGCGCTACGGGATAGAATTGAGACCAAAAGTGAAACTTTCCAGAAAACGATAGTCCAAACACGTTTCTGTGCCCCATTTTTGAATATATGAGAAAAAAAAAATCTAAATTTTAACGCAAAATGTAGATTTTACATGTTAAGAGGATCTGTTAAATAAATGGAGACAAAACCAGAAAGTTAGAAAATTTGAAGAGAATGATGACTTTTTTTCAACAAACGCTACCTTTATGTTAGTATGATGGATGTGATTTTTGAGACTTTGATGCTAATTTATGTACCTGGAATTATTTTGGTTAATAAGAATTGGGCCAATTTTTGACTATACTTAAAATTAATAAGCTGCGCAGTCGCCAGAGAAAATGGCAATGCTTTATTGAAGGTATTTAATAAATGCCCTTTCATTATCATAGAAGAAAACAAACTTTATCTTTTTTCCTTTTTGTAATTACTATTTCAAAATAGAAACGTTTTCTTAGTTCCTCCGTAAAATTACAAATACAGGTGTCTACGTATGCAAGCAGTCGAGGATGGGGGCGGGGGAGGGAATAACAGTTCCAATTTGGCCCTAAGCTCACAGATTGGTCCTGTAAACGAGATGCCTGTTCAGAATTTTGTTTTACGATTTTTATTTTTAAACTAGCATCAAGAGTTTACGATCGAAAAGTTTTTCTAGCATTTTACTATGCGTTGGACTGCGAAAAAACAAAGAAAAACTGATTTGATTAAAACAAATAAAATATCTTGTACTATAATACTGAAATGTACTTCAGTATATAATACTGAAATGAAACATTAATATAAACTAAGTATAAAATGCGCAACTTTGCTATCCACTGCAAATTTTATTCAGGAGCGGCTCCAGATGGGGAGGGGTTACCCCCCATTCGAGCTGAAGAAGAGCAATACGTGACACCTTCCTCTCTTTTCCGATTATCAAATAATAATCCAAATTATTATTTGATATACTACAGACAAGATAAAAATATTTCCACAAAAAAAAAAAAACATTATGTTTGAAATAATTACTTTACTTAGTAGAATCTATGGCAAGGGTTCTTCCAGTGTGTGGGGAGGGGGAGGTCCAATGCTTTCCATTATAATTTAATATATGTGAGAAATACATTAAACACATATTGTTTGCTACGGGTGTGAACAGGGCATCCGCTACATAATTGCCAGGAAGTGGTCAAGCTTTCAACTCCTTTCGCTACATCTATTAGGATTTAACAATGTTTTCCTGAATTAACCACTAAACTATAATATCAAAACTTGAAATATGAACAAGACACCCTAAATTAAGGAGCAGATTTTTTTCTAATGAAAATTTAAATTTTATTAAAAACAATGTCAAACCCAAACAAGGGCGTATCCAGCTCAATATGTAAGGGGGGGGGGCAGGCCAGGGGAGCCTCGATGTGCGGTTTCTGTAACCTTCCAAAATTTTCTATATTCGGCGAGTTTTGTCTGATGATTCGGCAAAAGTTGTAGTCCCATTTGGCAAAATTACCATCACTTGATGAAATTTGGAGTTACATACGGCAAATTGAGAGTTTTCCCCCCTCCAAAAAATATAAATTTTGGCCCTGAGCAGGTCTATCATTTGGGCGATTACAGGATCAGTCCACCTCCCCCTCCCTCCAAAACTTTGTAGCAATGTAATTCTAAACTGATAGCGATATTAACCCAACTAGACACACAATTTCTTTTCCTTTTTTTGGGATCCCTAAGCATACTTTCAAAGTTAGTGACAAAGCTACTACAGTCGAACTGATTGATAGACTTAGAAAGTAAAGCAACCGTCAATTTAAGGTTTTTAAATCTTTTTTATTTTGGAAAGGGGTGCAGTTGCCATCCATTGCCCCCCCCCCCTTTGGATAAGCTCATAAACCCAAATGCAAACGATGTCGGCTGAGGTCAAAAAAAGGTGCTGGGGAGAAGGGCACTACCCTCCACTCTATTTGACAATTTGGCAGCTTCTTCAACTTGATGTCTACCGTTCAAAAAAATATAGAAAGAAAATGAAAAAAAATGAAAAAATGTTCATAAGCACACAACACGAATAGAAATTAAGGAATTTTGCTGTTTTTTCAAGGTCTAAGGACTCTCTACCCCACCCCCTTAAAACCTTGGACCCTTCACCTGAATATTACAGTCTCCCTACAAACAAAAGCAAGTCTGCATACAATGCTCCATATTTTGGCAGGTGACTGAAAGCACCATTTTCACCCAATGGCAACCCAGGCGCTTCTGATGTAATGATAAATATTTATGAAGTTGAAAGTAAACATTTTGGTGACAAATCATCGCTTCGATGACAATACCAAAAGTCGGATGAAATACGTGTTTAACTAGGAAAACGAGAAAATTGTCACATTTTGAATGGGATTTTACAGTTTTGAAATGAAAAAATAAGAGTTTTGAATGGGTGAGTTGTGTGATATCTGATGCGGGGTGGGGTCAAGTGAAGTCGTACATTTTGTGACTAAGAGAGGGGGGGAGGGGGTTCAAAAATTATAAAAAAAATTGTGACATCATTTGCGGACAACCTCTTACAACAACTTCAAGGGAATGTAAATTTTGTTTGTTGAAAGAGAAATTCAAGCTCTATTAAATAACAAGTAACATAATCAGCTAAATAAACACATTGAGTTGTAAATAAACATTAAAAGCAAATGGAAATGCACAATTAGAAAGGGAGCGGGAGGATAATGAGTCGGACAATTGAAGTGACTTTTCAATTTTTCGCATAAGAGAAAGTAAAAAAGTCAAGTGACGAACCTGACGAGAAACGCATAAACACACAAGCAGCATTTCAAGAGACACAAATTTATTGACCAATAAGCACAAACATCAAGTCTTTCGTGAAATTCATTTTTCAAGTGCATTTTTTGGTTGTTATAAAAAGGCACAAAGTACTGAACATTACAGGCACTTGCGAAGATAGTTTTATCTTTCAAAATGAAAACATCACAACTCTTTATTATTAGTCAAGTGAAATACATTTAATCGAAACATTTAAAAAGGAACACATACTGGGTAATCTTCGCTTTGCCTACTGAAGAGATGATAATACAAGAAATGAACTAAAACAAAATACTACAAGATAGAACTAAACCCATAGGTGGCAGGGGCACTAAAAATGTGGGGATCAAAAGAGGAGAGAGGGTGGGGGAGGTTAGATAGGCCGGGAGGGGGGAGAGGTCCCTAAAGGTGACTTTTTTTTAATCGAGAGATTGAATTCTAATGTCATTATTGATTACATGACTTTTTCTAAAAGTCTCGGGACATAGTTTCAAAAGTCGGGACGAATGGCAACAGTAAACTTCTTCCAATTCAAAGCTAAAGTTAAATTTTCTAAACATAATAAAATGAGAAAATTTTAAAATATACAAATTGAATCAATTCTTCTTTCTTTGAACAAGTGAATCAATCCATTTGATCATTTCTCAATCGATTGTTAATTCTGAACTCAGAAAAGGGAAGGGACACATCCCTAAACTTTTGAAACTGAAGCGGCAGTTACAGCCCCCCCCCCCCCCCACGCGAGCCGCCTAGAGCTACACCATTACAGCATTGTTCAAAAATTTCAAACACTGATGCTCTTGCAACCAACTGAAGCCTATAGAATAAAAATCTTTTTCATCCAAAAAAAAAAAAAAAATAATAATAATAATGAATTTGAACCATTTCAACACATTAGCAATGCCCTTAATTTAGTTTCTAAAAATTGATCTTCAAGAAATGAAATAAATAAATCAATCAAAAATTATTTTCAAATTATTATTTGAGGACTATAGACAGGAAGATTAAATGTTATTCTTGTTGAAATTTCCATTCCACCTGATAGAATCTATGGCAAGGTCTTTCAAGTGCAAGGGGGGTGGGGGGTGGAGGAGTTGAGTGTTTTATGAATTTTTCATACAGGTGAAAAATACATAAAACATATTGTTTTCTACGGATTTGTATACTAGGGCATATGCTACGTAATTACCAGGGGAACTGCTGTAGCTTCAACTCCATTCACTACATCTATTAGGATTGAACAAATTTTTCCTTATTTAATCGCTTCAAAACTATAATATCCAAACTTGAAATATGAAAAAGACGCACTAAATTATGGAGCAGGTTTTTTTAAATGAAAATTAAAAAGTGTTCAAGGTATTAAATGTTAGCACATTAAGGTGGTTCAAAAATATATTAAAAAAAAGTTTCTCCTAGATAACAGGGCACCCCTCAATATTTATAGACTTGTGGATAGTAATATAAATTTTAGCTTCCTACTTCAACAGAAAGAGGGTGCTCAATCCCCTCCCCAAACTTCATAAGAATGTGGGGGGGGGGGGGCAATAAAATAATAAACTGAAAAAACAATGCCACATATTATAATATAAAGTATTAATATGCATATACATTGCAATAAAACAATAATTTACATAACAACAACTAGGAAAATTAAATGTTTCTAAATTTGTTGCATTTTCTATGCTACGGCTAATGTTAAATGAAGGGGTCATTGAGCATCCTCTTAAAATGTGAGTAAGAAGCTAAAACTTTTACAGCATAATATTATTAGTAAATCTTAATAAATAGGGGGTGTCCTGGGCTCTAGCCAAAAAAAATTATTTTTCGAACCCCCCTATAGCACATGTTGGCAGTGGCAGATAAAGGTGTTGGGGAGGGAAAAGGGGGGTATCTACTTTACAATTAGGCAGTTTAGATTATTTGACATGCTTTGTACAGTTCAAAACTAAATTCTGAAAAAAATGTACCTAAGCTCACAACATGAATAAAAGTTTAGGAATTTCGCTGTTTTTCAAGGTCTAGGGACCCCATAACTCCACCCTTCACCTGAATATTACAGTCTCCCTACAAACAAAAGCAAGTCTAAATAGAATGCTCCATATTTTGGCAGGTGACTAACGGCACCATTTTCATCCAATGGAAATCCAAGAGCTTCGAACGCAATGATAAATGTCTATAAACTGAAAGTAAACATTTTGGTGACAAATCACCGCTTCAGTGACAATACCAAAAAGTCTGAAGAAATGTGTGTTTAATTAGGATAAACATTTTGGTGACAAATCACCGCTTCGGTGACAATGCAAAAAAGTCTGAAGAAATGTGTGTTTAATTAGGATAAACATTTTGGTGACAAATCACCGCTTCGGTGACAATACCAAAAAGTCTGAAGAAATGTGCGTTTAATTAGGATAAACATTTTGGTGACAAATCACCGCTTCAGTGACAATACCAAAAAGTCTGAAGAAATGTGTGTTTAATTAGGATAAACATTTTGGTGACAAATCACCGCTTTGGTGACAATACCAAAAAGTCTGAAGAAATGTGTGTTTAATTAGGAAAACGAGAAAATTAACATGTTGTGAATGAGATTACGTAGTCCTAAAATGCAAGATTATGCAGTCTTCAAGTGAAAAAATAAGAGTTTTTAAGGGATAAGTTGCAAAATGCAGGAATTCAAAGAACACTTTGAATTTTTTTTCTTAAAATGAAGGAGTATTGTTGGAGTGATTTTGAAAGAGCGTACACACACACTGAATGACAAAAACGAAAGTGACTGCTACTCATTTTCATTTAAGCATTGGGTTTTGGATTAGTGTGCACGCTCAAATGTGTATTAAAAACTCAGAGCAAAGGTTTCTTCACAATACTCACTATAATATGGTTTTTCATTTGCACCTGTCAATAAATGTGTTATTAAATGTGAAACATCCCCATGGGGGTTTTTCTTATTAAAATCAAGTTTGTATTGCATCCTTTCAAAATTTAGCAGAGGCTCTTTGATGCTCAGGAATTCACATAGGGTAGTTTTGTTCTGCTATGGGCGGGGGGAGAACCCCCTGTGAGTAGATTCCTCATAAAAATCCACTGACCCAAATGTTCTTTGACACACTGAATTTCCCGTTTTCACCCCGTCCACCTATGGAGGTAATATTTTAAGATTCTAAAAGAAAAAATATAATGATAATTAAATCAGGAGGGCTGAAACATGTTATGCACAAAAAGAGATGGCTCTTTTTCTAACTGAGGCTGATGCTTTATATAAACAACATACTTAATATTTAGAATAACATTCTCTAAAACTGCTAAATGAAGTTCAAAAAAATGAAAGAACTTAAATGTTTTTAACCACTTTATTCAATTTAGGCTAATGTAAATTAACAAACCTTACTATTCTATTGTTTAAAATACTATGCTTGTTTGAAATTCTATATAGTATTTACAAACTATTTGCAGTTACATTCGTACCTTCCAAACTAAATTTATAGAATCAAACATATCGTCGCCCCAGAGCAACAGTAAGATATCTTCGTGATTAGATGTCTTACTGTTGCTCTGATGCGACAATAAAATGTTCAGTTGATGATAATCTCACACAAAGTGGTGTTCGCATAGGGTACACTCCACATACGCCGTATACCCTCAAGCTACAAATATTTTCATAATATGACATATTATATATATGATCGCATACACATATTGAGCGTAATGGATTACTGGGAGCATACCCACAGAAAAATTTATGGAAACATCGCTGCTCACACAAATAGTTTTTCTATAATAAGGAACCTGGGGGGGGGGGGAGAACCATCTCCCAAAAAAAAACATATGAAATAAATTGTTATTGGTGTTAGAGAAATGATTTTCAGTGAAAATGTCTTTTATGCACATTTATACAGGAGTGCCCCACTCACTCATACCAAAGAATAAGAGACCAAACACCCCTAAAATATTTCAATAGAGCGCCATGCAACAGGAACCATCTCCACCCCCTTCGCCAATGGCACACCTGATTCAAGGAAAAGAAAATGTACAGAAAACATTGCAATGTATTTGAATATCCAGATATTTTACTGCTGTAATATGATGTTAAAATCTGCAACATCACCCAGGGCTAATCACAACCCTAGGGTTTTTCTTCATTATGTATATTCAAATGTGTTTTTAAACTTGAACTCTGAGAAAATATCTTACTGCAATACTCACAAGAATATGGTTTCTCATTAGTGTGAATCCTTAAATGTCTTTTTAAACTTGAACTCTGAGAAAATGTCTTACTACAGTACTCACAAGAATATGGTTTCTCATTAGTGTGAATCCTCAAATGTGTTTTTAAACTTGAACTCTGAGAAAATGTCTTACTACAATACTCACAAGAATATGGTTTCTCATTAGTGTGAATCCTCAAATGTGTTTTTAAATTTGCACTATTAGAAAATGCCTTTTTACAATACTCACAAGAATATGGTTTTTCATTAGTGTGAATCCTCAAATGTGTTTTTAAACTTGAACTCTGAGAAAATGTCTTACTACAATACTCACAAGAATATGGTTTTTCATTAGTGTGTATCCTCAAATGTGTTTTCAAATGCATTGCATGAGAAAATGTCTTATTACACTGATCACAAGAATATGGTTTTTCATTAGTATGTACCCTCAAATGTGATTTCATATGAGAGACTTGAGAAAATGTCTTTTTACAAAACTCACAAGAATATGGTTTTTCATTAGTGTGTATCCTCAAATGAGTTTTGAAACTTGAGCTCTGAGAAAATGTCTTACTACACTCATCACAAGAATATGGTCTTTCATTAGTGTGTATTCTCAAATGTGTTTTCATAACTGAGACTTGAGAAAATGTCTTTTTACAAAACTCACAAGAATATGGTTTTTCATTAGTGTGTATCCTCAAATGTTTTTTTATGTTTGAGAGCTGACAAAAAGTCTTCTTACAATACTCACAAGAATATGGTTTTTCATTAGTGTGCATCCTCAAATGTGTTTTCAAACTTGAGCTGTGAGAAAATGTCTTACAACACTGATCACAAGAATATGGTTTTTCATTAGTGTGTATCCTCAAATGCGTTTTCAAACTTGAATTTACTGAAAATGTTTTCTTGCAATACTCACAAGAATATAATTTGTCTTCAATACACAATGTTTCATGCAAATTTGACTTTGTTTTCATAGGAACTGACATGTTGAAAAAACTCGAAGATTATTTTTTACATTAAGCAGTAGCACAAAGGCAGATTCTAAGGCTTGTTCAATAATGTACCATTTTGTTTCATAAAATCTATATGCTTCTTAATTTTTTCAGTCCAGCTTACAAACCACCAAATTTTACATCAGTACAGCAGATGTCTCCACTAAGAAAACATGTGTTACATTCCTTTTGTTGAGCACTAGAGAATAATCATTATGGTCACAGATTTTTATCAACAATCTAATGAAAACATCATTCTTCAAAGGAACTTGTTTTCTGATGACTCTAAATTTATTCCCTTAGTGGCAAATTTTCATTTAAACACATAAGTAAGCGTTTTGTATTCCGCACTTCAAGGGACCTTTATTAAGGTGTTTATACACAGGCAGCGTTTTGTAGTATGCACTTTAAGGGACCTTTTTTAAGGTGTTTATACACAGGCAGCGTTTTGTAGTCAGCACTTTAAGGGACCTTTCGTAAGGTGTGTTTATACACAGGGAATGTGCAACATATACTCTTGAAATCAAAATTTAAAAAAAATATTTTTTTACAGTATAATGAAGTGCAATGATGAATGTCCTGTTTCAAAAGTATGTTCAGGCAACATACCAATGCCGAAAACCTTTCAACGTATGAAAATCACTTGCATCAACACTGATTCTCCCCACGTCTATGATGTGATGTCCAATTTAAAGAGCTGAACTGGGCATGAAGAAGCACCTGCACACAAAAATGAAAACATCTTAAAATATTTGATTGTAATTAAGATTAGAAAAACAAATCTTAATAAAATTGCTAGATACAATCATAATTACTCTTAATTTTGTTGAGTAACAGGACAATTTTATGAGTGTAAATATTAAAAAAGTCGGAATAGATAACAAAACAATAATCTTCCACTTGGAATCTTTTTATTTTTCCACATTTTATTAAGTGAGGTCCCCATCCCATAGTTTTACCATAGCCTGCATTCCAGCTGCATTATATTCTTAGGGTTGCTGTCTCATCAAGAGCTGGACTTTATGTTGGACGCCGTTGTCATCTGTTTAGGATGGCTCCAGTACTACAGCATCCATCGAAATCAGGGTTGGGTTTTGGACTGTCCAAAACTGGTTTAAGACAGGACAGGTGGTTTTTACCGTCCAAAACTATGGTGAAGCTCAAGGGGTGTAATCTAATCAATTTGTATCTAAACTGCAATATTCGTAATGCATAAATATAGATATTAATGAGGTTTAATGAGTATTTGATACTATATTTTTCTACAAAATGTTCATTTAAAAAACATTTTACTTAAAAAAATTGCCAATAACTAAAACATAAAAACTTCCTTATGTAACAATTGGAAGAATTGTGAATGGAAATTCACTACACTACCAAGACAATTAATTTCAGTTCCATTCATAACTCAAAAGAATGTTATTAAATGAACAATATTTAAATGCAAAAAAAAAAAAAAAGCTTAATTTTTTAAATGATTTTTGCAAATAGGTTTTGCACGATGTTTTAACGAAATTTATTTTTTAAATCATAGATTAAAGTACAAGAAATTGATGATTAAACACTTATATTATAAAACTCGTGCTATTCTTTTGTTAGCTGATACTTTTAATATAATACATTTCGTAACTAAAAAAAATTGTCTTTTATTGCATTTAAGTGAATTATTGCACTGTGTTTTGAATACTTTCTTTCGCACATTTGCATAAATGTCGAAAAATTTGGTTAATGAAAAAAAAACTGTTGCATAAAAATTGAAATTTTTAATGAAGGATTTAATTTCTACGCAACTAATTAAACTCAGCTGCATAAATTAGTTACCTTTATATTTATACTTGAATGTTCACATTGAATAAATATATTAAATAGTAAAAAAAAATGATTTCGACACAATTTGTTCTGTTTTTGATATTTTCTCACAAAATATAGTTTAACAAAAAATAGTTTAGGACACTTTCGGACACAAGAGTTTTGAACAGGGTGGTAAAAACCTTGCTATCCCTGCTTTCATTTGCACACATGCATAAACATAGGGAAATTTGGTTACTATTATCAAAAAATAAAAAATAAAATAAACTCACGCAAGTTACATACAAGTTGAAATTTTAATCAAGAATTCAACTTCTATAAATTAAAAAAAATTATCTGCATAAATAAGCTGAATGTTCTCATTGAATAAATGTTCAATATAAAATATTACTTTGATACATTTTATTCTGCTTTTAATGTTTTCTGACAAAATACAATTTTTCCAAAAATATAGTTTTGGACATTTAGGACAGTTTTGGACACAAGGTTTTGGACAGAATGGTAAAATTCAGGGTTTTTAACGTGTTTTTTACCTTAGTGTCCAAAACCTTGCCAACCCTGACCGAAATACTCTGTGGCAGTCCAATTGGGGAATTGTGTGACGGGGAGACAACTTTTGTCACCAACTCAAGCTCCTCAAGGTCACTGATACCCTGCAGAGTCTCAGACACCTCCTGAGCCAGTGAACTTGACTAACACATTATTTATTGTTATTAAGTGCTCAAAAACATTTTACAGTTGGCGTTTGGCATTTTGTTACTCTGCCTCAATCAATTGAATGTGAATATTACTTCATATTGATCCCCAGGGAATTAGCTACTCATTAGTGTATTTATGTAAAAGAGTGGTTAGCTTTAAGTTGCTTAAACCGTCACAAAAACAAAGCAAATACATGTGGGGCACTTTGTCAGGAACAATTTGGGGGTCACAAGTATGGATAGAATGTACGAAGAAGTGCAAAGAGTAGACCCACGAGAAATACGGGCGCATTTCAGTTTTCTACGTTTATGAAAATTGTGACGCAGATGAGGATGATTAAAATATTAGGTGGATAAGCCTGATAACTAGGTTACTGAGTAACATTTTATATGGTAATATGATTGCAATACAGACCATTATCGTTGACTATGTAATTACGAATGCAACATTTTATGTAAATAATGTAATTGACATAATTTAAACAGATGTCAATGACTAAACTAGTTTTTTGTTTAAATTACATGTGATAAAGCACCCTGCTTTATCACATGTAATTTAAACAACATAATCCACATAATTCCATGTGATAAAGCACCCTGCTTTATCACATGTAATTATGTGGGGCACTTTGTCCCACTTGAAGTGCTGAGGAAAAAAAATTTAATCCAGATTTAGACATTTACTAGAAACCCAAATATTTTTAGTACCTTATACAAAGGTACTTACCATTTAGTTACATATTTGTTTCGGCTCAAATATTAACTAAAAACCTGGTAAAAAAAATTGCAGTGCCCTGCTTTACCCTATTGTATACAACTAGAATTGGGATCTGATAAAATAATGGGATATGGGCATCAACGTTGCTGGAGATCGTGTGGAAAAATAAAATCTGTTCATAAAAGATTATTGCGGCAAACATTTTTAAAACAATGTTTCCTGACTTACCGAATGACTTTTCTTTACATATCTATTATGTAAGCAATGGAAATGTTCAGGTTTAATGAACCAGTGAGTGCCCGTCCCTATACTTTTTTCATCACAAAAGATAGCATAAACAGTTCTTTTATGACTTCGGCTTTAAAAAAGTTCCAAGGAAGATCCACCAAAGTCACTCCTCTCCCTAAGTAGGTAACCCAAAAATTGCATAAAAGAACTTCAGCTTCCAAAAAGTTTTTCCCAACAAACTTCTAAGCCCCACCCACTACCCTTATAAAATAAGTTCATTCAACGTGTGTAGGTTTTAGGGTGGGTAACCAGGGGTCTGGCCAGAGGATATTTGGGTCCGTTAACGGACCCTTCACAAAAATCCGATCAACCAAAACGGACCTTTCACAAAATCCCGATCAAACAAAACGGACCTTTCACAAAATCCCGATCAAACAAAACGGACCCTTCACAAAATTCTGATAAACAAGATCGGATCTGTCACAAATTGTTTATTGAAAGAGCAAATCTGAAAGCAAAATAACGCATATTTCTGTGTATAAATCGATAATTTTTGGAACCTTTTTTTAAGTCAAATTAGAGGGATCAGCTTATACAAAATCGGCTAATTTTGAAAAAAAAAAAAAAAAAAAAAAATCGGCACTCTTGGGATGCTCCTGCATGCGATAAATAATTGCTACTGCCAAATAAATATAATGGTTGTTTGTTTGTTTTATCACAGCTAATTAGCAGCGGTGTTGTTGTAAACTTTTCTGAAAAGGCATTGGTAAGCACTTTTCTCCGCTCATGATTTAATAAACAATAATAATATATATCTGCGAAATGAACTTAGAACTGCAAAGGGATAGTAAGGGTGAGGAAAAAATATGATCTCTTCAGATAGGGTTACCAACTTCAAAATTATCACCACTTAGCGTCTGGCGTTGAACCTTTATAATGACTTGATTAGAAAATATTCTCATCATTTTGCCAGCTTGTCAATATTTGCATTTTCACGGTACGGTGCTATGTTTAATTGTTATTTTGGAGAATATTATATGGGTTTTGATTTTTCGATGCTAACAAGGATGATTAACTCTAAATAAACTCTTTTAATTACCGTTTTTTTTTTCTTTAGATGTCTACATTTTGAAAAATGCAATCTTTTAACATCCGATATGAGACTCATATTTTGTTCTTTATTCAAGCTAACTTCGCTTTATTAGGATTCAAATAAATGAAAAGTCTCTTTATTTCTGTTAGAACTCTCATTTCAAGTTTTTAAAGCAAAATTCCATTTTCTGTTATGAGTCAAAAATTAAAATGCTGAATAGATGGTTTATTTTATTTTATTTTTTGGGTCAACTGTGTCCACAGATATTAATGATATGTTTATCATAGGACTCTAAAATGCAATTTTAAAATAATTTTATCAAAAATATTTCTTTTACAAGCCGTTTTTATACTTTTGATGCCTTCACTTTGAGAATTGCGATCTCTCTGCATCCGCTACGGGAATCCGATTTTTCGAATTTTTGATGATTATTACGCTTTGTTAAGAGGTAAACAATTGAAATATCTTTTTATTTTTGTTAAAATCACGGAATTTATAAGTTTTAAACGAAATTCTGTGCTTTTTAAGAGTGTCTTGGGTCAAAAAGTTGAATGCTGAACCCTATTCTGAATTTTATTTATTTATATTTTTGTTACAATTATTTTAAGTACTGTACAGAAATATATCTAGTATAATTTAACATAATGTAGAATGGTAGATAAATATTGATGCTTGAAAGAGCGATGCCCCCCCCCCCCCCCCCCCCCGCCAAATATCAGAAAAAGAATCCAGAATGATTTTTTTGACGTAGAAGAGGAAAACACTCAACTTTAGGTTTAATTGATGTAGTTTGTGCAATCTCTAAATTCTAAAATTTCGTTTTAACAAAAAAAAAAAATTTTTTTTTTGCGAAATTTTTTGATTTTTCACAAAATTAATTCATTTTTCACAAAAAACGGACCCTGTGAAAAATCCTGGACAGACCCCTGGTAACATATTTAGGATAAAGAGCTTTGGGATTAGACTCTCCAGTTTGGTGCCAATGTTTTAGAAAAAAATGGGACAGCACTTGACAACATTCAAACAATAGTTAGAGGTAGCTCAAAGCAGATAAAGTTTGCTTCTAGCCGAAGAGTGTGCAAAGGACAAAGGACCAAACGAATCAAAGATTATGGCCAGTTTTTTCAACAGGAATGAATGGTGATAGAGTATGAGACCCCGAATTTGGAATCATGATATTAATTGTTTTCGAAGGCAACTTTTGCTGTGAATGTCCACAGCAATCTTTTAACATCCAATTCAGGTTTCTGATAATTCTGTTCTTTCTTCTAACAAATGTGCAATACATAGCCCATTAAACAATAGTCCTGATCTGTTTTTAGTAAAAAAATGATTTAACTGCAAGACAATAAAAACAACAACATCCGCTGGCACTTCTTGCTAGGCAACCTAGCCAAAACACATTGCCCCTTTCATAATGTAATATATAAATTTGATTTTGACTTTATACTTGATGAGTGCAGAATTTTGCAGCCAGATCTCATACTAACATGATTTATAGTTTTTTTTTTTTTAAATCTTTAAACAAAATATACTTCGATCTTTTGATTTTTAAAGGTGTAAAATGTACATGACAGTTTATGATTTATTTACTACAAAATACTTTCCATGTTTAAGAATGGGTCATTTTAACTTTACTTTTAATTTATAGTAGATTGCTATGATTTTGAGGAAACTAATTTGCAAGAATTTATTCTTGGTTATTTGTAATCAATAATGTCTGAACTATCACAGTAAATTATTTTTTATTATTTATACCAAGACCCATTTACGTATTGTATTTTTTTATAATAGTTAAAGATTTTCAAACAATATTTTGTTGTAGAAATCACTAAGTATTAGGAAATGAAATTACAATATTTTACTCTTAAATATTTAATTAATTACAAAGAAATTAGGTACAAATATGAATATTAAACATATCTTAACAATTAATTCATAAAATCTTCATGATTTTCCTAAAATAAAATTGTTTTCCTACAAAAAGTAACAAGGACCAAATAAACCCAGTATAAACTAAAATAATCTGGTTTAACGCAAAAAAAAAAACGGGTCTTTTATCGAAAAAAAAAAAGTTTTTATACCAACCCTGCCTGCTAGTCCAAGATCAACCCTCTTCATTAATGGTGACTAGGGGACGCTAAATATGCTCGTGGTTACTCGAAACTGTGTTCGAGGTCCAATACAACTGGTTAAATCACAAAATAGTGGTGGTGACTGGTAACCCTATAATGAAAAGTAGCCCTCCTTTCAACCCTTTACAATACAAAAATATCTTTCCTGAGATCAAAACTGAACAGCATACTCTAAATGAGGTCTTACTAAATGCCTCCGCACAGAGAGGTCAGCCTATATAAAGCCTAAGGAGTTTCATCAGGACCATCAAAATGTTTCCAGAATATCTGGGTGTTAGGATACAGAGAGTCCATTGTATGATTATGTGATATAGCCTCGCAGGTGACGAGGGGAGAGGGTACTGTTTGACCACGGATTGTATGTAATCTGGCAATCTGCCAAGTAAAGACGATTCCATTTGAATGAATCTAGCAGGGGAGAAGGGAAAATAATGATGGGATTTCGATGCACGCGTTTTATATAATGTCACTAGTGCCTTATTCATTCATTTCATTCTCAAAAATAAAATAAGGGAAAACAAAAATAGTTACCATGGAAACAACAGAAAGAAAATAAAATATATTCATTTCGTTCAGGAACGTAAAAGCAAAATGGTAAGCTCAGAACTTTGTTGTGAATGAATAAATCAATTCATTTTTGCCGTGAGAATATGAATCGAATATGCTCTTTAGATTTAAAAAATGCTGTTGTGAGCAAATTTTCATTCTTAAAAACTAAGGCTAAATAATAGAGAGGCAAAAGTGCACATCTAAAACAAGCCAACTAACAACCCTATACACTAATAGCAGGGGCCAATCCAGGATTTTTTTCTCCCTACCTATTTTTGTGAAAGTATTGCATCATTCTATTTCTGTGAAAGTTTTTTTTTTTTTATCAGCATTGTTTTTGTGAACTTTTAGAGGCATCCTAATTTTTGTAAAAGAGAAGTAGAACAAGTGAAATTTTAGTTCGAAAAAGTGTAAATGTCATCTAGTATTATTTTTAACAGGTTTCGTTTTTTGGGGAGGGGGGAGCTAAAAACCTAAGAAGTACCAAAAATACCATCGTAATTTCAGCTTAATGGGCTATGTACTGTGTACAATATTGGAAATTATGAGAAAAACGGTTCCTCAAAACATGTTAAAAAAGATTGCGATAATATTGCATAAATACACTTTGGCAAGAAACAGCTAAAAATTAGTTAAAATACCACAAAAAGGTTGCTATTTAAGCAATTGTTCATATAAACCAACAGACCAAGAGAAACAAATTTTATATTTTAAAATGTGAATTTTTGTGAAATTTTCGATGTTTTTGTGAAGCTACTGATTTTATTACTTGATTTTTGTGAAAGTACCTATTTCAAAACAAGATTTTTGTGAAGGTACCGAAAAACGGTAGCAAAATCAGCCTGTATTGGGCCCTGAATAAATAATTCCATTTCCGCCTATAAACCGGATATTAGCCTTTCCATGTAATCGATGGTCAGACAGTAGGGTGAAGTAATCTGTGGGCATAAAATAAAAAGTTCTTTTTTTTTATTTATTTATTTATTTATTTTTTGCATTTTTGTGATCTGTTGTATTATCTGTACCGTACTTTCATTGTATAAAGATTGTGACAAAAAAAGAGTCAAATTTTCAGCAGGTACACACATAAAAATTTGGCCCTTTTCTTTCCTGAAAAGAAAAGATACTCACAGTCACTATCCCACTGGCATCGCAATAGCAATATAGTTGAGAAAAGTTCGGTGGATTACTGTTCTGATGTCTTCTGCCAACATTCGAAAGATTAACTTTAACAAACTAGCCAACGGAAGTTTTGCATTGAATAAAAAAGATGGTCCGGCACTTGAAGGAATTATAAAAACGAATAGAAGCGTCTCAAAAAGTAATCAACAAAGCGAAACAGGCAACTTTAATGAGATTAAAAACACAGCAGCAAAGCAATGGCAACGTGCCCCGGGGCTAGCGCGTCAACAATGGCAATCGGTCACAGTTAATTCATTTCAATACCTTGCTTGCAATGAAATACGACAAGCATCAGTTCCTCCTCTTCAACTCGCGCCAAAATGGTCGTGCTCGAATAGTGTTACCCATTTTACGGGCGATTCATTCCTTCAGATTAGAGTCCCTATATGAACTCTTCTCTCCAAATATTTAGCTATCATGCAGTATCGAATAAATTCTGAAATAAATGAACTATAGCCCCCTTTAGTACCCTTTCATTGTGTGATGCCAATTGAAGAGGAGAAACAGCTCGACAGCATGTCAGGGGTCGAATAAAACTGAAGTAAAATAATACATAACTGTGACCGATTCTCCCTTTGGACACACTGATGGCGACCGTCCGCTCAATACGGTTTTTGCCGATTGAAGGAACGCCTGAGGGGCTGCCGTGCTTTTCCCCGTTCCTACCCCCCCCCCCTGCTCGTTATCTGAGCACTATAGCAACCTTTAGCTTACGGAAGAAGGAAGAGGCCAATGTTAACTTTTTCGCCAAGTTTGCACGTGTTATTGATGTAGTGTGGATTATACCGATAGGTTAGGCCTATTTGGATTGGATGTTGACGAAGACACGAAGGGTGGAATTTTGCAGTTGCTTTTGTGAATAATTAAACAGGATTATAGTTTTACGTTTTTAATAGTTAAATTTCTTGTATGAATTATATTGTTTAACATGTTTTTTGAGTTTTCTTCGAAAAATTTCATCATATTGAGGTGGGATGCCGTGGAGATATTTACGCCGTGTAAGTAAAATTTTGTATTTTAGCTGTTAATTTGTGATAACATGATTAGTAAGTAATATGTTCAATGAATTTGTTTGCAGGATAATTATTTGCTGACATTTAATTTGTTTGCAAGATTTTATATGTGACTTCATAAATCGTTCAATACTGTTCCAGATTTAAACTTTTTCAGGGAATGATTTTATTTCGTTCCGCATAGATGTGTAGTCTATCTGATTAAAAGAATTAAAATTAAGTAATTTATACTAAGTGTGTAGTTTTAAGTAATACATGCAGGTAGATTGCTAAGTTTTTATTATTAGTGCCTTTCCTTTTATATAATACAAACGCTTATAACTGAGATCTGCATATTCTATGAAAATAACACAGATTGTAGATCCAAACTAAGTATTATTTATACTTTTAAAAGTAATGTGATTAGCAATTATTTGTACAGTTGAGCTTATTTAGCGCTCTCTTTTGCTGCATTTCTCTTTTAGTTTTTTATTGTTAATACGAACCCATTTAGGAATTTTTATAAAAATGCTCCTAGTTAGTTCAAAATTTTATCATGTTTCATTTAAGTCCACTGCACAAATTGACTGATTAAAGCTTCTGATTGTTTGTTATGGTGCAAGTTAAGCATGTATAGAATTTTTTTTTTATCTTGCATTGCTTATATTTGTATCCTGTGTTTTTATTAAATTTTAATGTCGTAGAACCAGAGTTTCCTGAAAAATGGCTATTTCCCTGAATTTTTCATCAATTTCCCTAATACAGTCAAACTTTTATATATCGAAATCCCAACAAATTTCCATGTCCATTACATAGAAAGTTTGTTTCTATACATCGAAAAAGTCTCTATGTAGTATCCAAAAAAAACTTCAGATATTCGTAGATTTTTTTTCCAGTTCCGACTGTTTGTCTTATAAAAAATGAAGGATGGTGGAAAAAATTATGTTCACTATAAGTTCATATGCAACTCAGAAAGAATTTGGGGTTCAGGGATTGTGTGGATAGCTCGTTGTTCCATTCTCTTAAATTCCCTCAAGTTCATCTTAAATCTTAGTTGCAACCAGTAATACAGTATACTCAGTTTTAAGTTACCCCTTTTGTCTGTTAATTATCATTCCTAGTCCTTTTAGCTTCAGTGAAAATCATTCAAGTTAAGTAAATTGATTTTTTCTTCCATTACATTGTCATAACGAAAGTCCCCTGATGTTGTGCATCAAGTTGAATTACCAAAAAATGAGGATGTATGAAGAGGCCGAAATGTCATTCTTAGAAAATTTAGTATTTCCGCAAGCAGAGGGCCTGCTATTATGAGAAATCGGAAAGCCGTAATAATAGCTTTAAAGTGGCTTTTTAGAAACTATGCAGTAAAATACTCAGTAGATAATGAATTTTTTTTATTATCAACTTTCATTTAATCAGATGCTTGTATCAATTAAAAATTGAGCATCACACAACCATTAGCTTTATTTTTGATGCTTTAGCAGATTTTCATGATAAACTAAGATTGTTTCGATATATTGAATTTCCCTCGGCAATTTGCTACTTCAATATATGTCTGACCGACTGTAGTATCTTGCTACACATAAAACTAAATTTCATTGCCATAGCTGCCAAAACTACGAATTTGTTGGGGAGATTCCTGGAGTTTGATACCTTCTCCCAACTTTCTAATATAACAAATATCTCTCAAATTATCATTAAAACAACGAAATTCCTTGAGCATGGGATTCTAGTATTTATTAGAGCTTTTTCATTTGGTTCTAAAATAATTTAATGTTTTCAATACAAAATTCTACATATCTGGAATGTACTCCTTTAAGTCAAAGGTTTTTTTGCCTTGAACTTATTGTTTTGCGTATCAATTTGTATGAAAGGGTTTATTTACAATATTTCATGCGCACAGTGTAGTTAGATTGCTGGAAAAGTAGCCAAAAGTCGCCTTTTTGTTGTGTGTAATGACAAAGTTTGGCTAATCATTAAGAGGCATCTTTGTTGATGAGGACTGGGCAGGCATGAAAGTTTTCTTGAATATTGAGAAAGAAGTAAATAGGTGTGTGAGTCCTTGTTCTGCAGAGTGATTATAGAAGCTTTTCTTTGAGAGTCTATTTGTGCAGATTCTAATGAAGTTGATGTTGAGAAATCTGTACCACCTCCAACTAATCAGCAAGTATCAGATTTTCTTATATTTTACTGCTGTAAATTGAAAATTCCAAAAGGGTGGAAAAGTCGAATTGTATTTACAAGCTGAAGGACTTTTTGAGATACAATGTTTTTAAGTCAAAAATAAGTATTTGCTTCGAAGTATTATTTTTTTTTTTTTTAATTTTCTGTGACGATGTTTTTTGAGGTACTAAAACTTGATTTTGTCCAAACGATAGGTGTTATAGTCTATTGTGCACTATTCCCGGAAAGAATTGATATGGGAGGGGGGGACAAATTTCAATAACTCAAACTGCCAAATCTTATTAAGTAGACACTTTGCCTTTTGTTCCTTTCCCCTGCACTTTAAGATTATTAAGGGCCAACTGTATTTACTTTTATTATTATTCTTTTTACTGGAAGTATATCTTAATAAATAAAAAAATAAACATAAAAAGTATAAAATTTCGTCATGTCACCAGAAGGTGAATACATTTTTTCCAAACCTTCAATGGTGAGCCACAATTTTTCCCAAACCGAGTTTACGGCTCGGATTTTTAAATTTGAAATGCATGATTTTTTTTTTTTTAAGAAAAATTCAGATCAAAAGACTATATCTATTCAGATTTTAATCCATTTCATTAAAAAAAGATATCTTTAGAATGGGGAACATCTCAGGTTTCACAGAGTTGCTGACAGGTAGCGATAACTCTTCCTTCGCCCACCATTTCAGTGTTTGAAAAGGGCGACTGCATCCCAAAAATCATTGTGTCTACCTTTCACAAAGTGCGAGCCCGTAACAACTGTTTAGTTTGATTTTCGTCGAAAATAACCTGGTTTTGAATCTCCTCCCCCAACAAGCATTAGAAGATGGTATGGGTTGTTGTGTAAGCAGTCGATGCAAACATGCTTGCAAAAGAACACCCTGTACAGTTAAAATTAGTCAGCCTTGACATCTAGCATATAAATATAAATTCCTCCATGCATATATTTTTTATTAGTTAGTGATTTTAATTATTTTAACTCCAGCATCCCAAAATGTAGGGAAAAATATCACTTTGATCTAGTTAGGGGCTTTCAAAAAATATATTTTGCACCCTGAAACACAATAGAGCAGTGACAATTTCCATTTTAGTCATCTTTACAAGTGCATAACAAATATTAGCTTTATTTATCTTAATGTTTGATATATAAAAATTTCTATGTTGTGTGACTTGCAGTCACGCATTCCTGCTGTAAATTTGTGTTCAAGCAAATCTCTCAATATACAAGCATCTTTGTTCTAGGCTCAACAAGCTTTATCCCAATTGCTGCTCTACAACACTCAAAATTTTTAATACACTGAAAAACCCTTGAAGTCCTAAACTAGTCACGTATGCAACATTTAAAAAAAATAAATGATTGTTTTAATCATTAAGGTTCAATGACTTCAAAATTCATCTTTAGAAAAATTGTTTAAATGATGATTAAAATGTTTCTTTGTATTGATCCTATCTAAATAAAATGAGCCAAAAAAAAAAACAAAAAAAAAACGCACACACACAGCTTGAAAGACTTTGTATGAAAACACTAAAAATAGAATGGAAATTTGCTTTAGTTATCCAATAATTCAACCAGAGTTATAACTAGAAAAAATCGCTGCATTAAGAAATTGACTTACCTCTTTCCAATCCTTCGGCCAGTCTTTAATTGAAGTGTGTTGTACATCCAGCAGAAGTAATTCGAGGTTTATGTTTTTGAAAGAAATGTTTTAAATTTTATTTTGTGTTTGATTGAATACATTCATAGCTGTAATGTAAATTTTATTCTGATAGGCAAGTTTGTATAATAATGGGTGGAAAAGATTTAGACATTGCTTGTACTAGTGTTGCTGTATTTCTGTGTATTAATATATTTTTAAAAAAGTAAATTAAAATTATATATTGCTTTCAATTCTGGATAAGCTAGGGCCTTTCTTTCTAGTTTTTTGTATCCTACCATGTGGCCTGTGTAGCAGTTAACAGTTAAAATTGTTTATATAAGTTCAACTGCAATTTGAATCTTAAATAAAATGTATTTCTTTAAAAAAAAATACCCAAAAGCTCAGAATTAGTTTATAAATTATAATAAAACTAGGTGTTTAGTATAAAATGCATTTACACTTACATATGCAATTATGCGTTCTGTTAATTCTAACTTAACTGTGACCATGAGCTAAATATATTCTAAACAAATTTTAAAATATTCATATCTATAAATATATTTTTTTATGGTCAAACATGTGGCAGATAAATTATCTATTTATTTGTGCTATAATTTCATGCAATAAAAAAAATATTTACTTTAGAAAACTAACTTAAATAAAATATAAACAAAGCGTGATATTACTCAAAAACTCAACATTAAATTTTCCACACGTTGGGCTAATCATGTAAAATATGTTTCCTAATACATTTCTGATGTTTTTTATTTTGTTTAAATCCTTAAATTTAAGATAGTACTACATTTTTTGAGTTTTACATACTATGTAGCACAAAAAGCAGTTAACAGCTAAAATTGTTTATAGTTAAGTTCAACTGCAATTTAAATCTTAGATGAAATGTATTTCTTAAAACAATTATATCTAAAAGCTCTGAATTACTTCATAAGTTATAATAAAACTAGGTTTTTTGTGTAAAATGCATTTACACATATGTAATTATAAAATAATTACTTGTGAGCTATGCACTCTGTTAATTCTAACTGAACTGTAACCATAAGCTAAATTTTGTTAAAGCTTTTAAAAATATGCATATCTATAAATATATTTTCATACTTGAACATGTGGCAGATAATTTGTATATTTATTTGAGCTATAATTTCATGCAAAAAATGTTATTTACTTTAAAAACTAACCTAAATAAAATGTAAACAAGCATGATATTACTCGAAAACTCAACATTAAATTTTCGACAAGTTGGCTAATCATGCAAAATATGTTTTCTAATGCATTTCTGATGTTTTTTACTTCGTTTAAATAAAAAACATTATTTGAGTTTTGCATGGTAGTTAACTTGTGTAGCATAAAAACACCACTTACCTCTTTATATATTTATAAACATTTTTCTGGTTATTTTTAATATTTAAATGAGTTGGTGATAATGAAGTTAATGTATTGTGTAATGTAATGAATTTATTACTTTGAATGCTGGATAATCTTGAGCCTTTTTTCCTCCCAGTTTTCAACATGTGGTTAACCTGTGAAGCAGTTCACAGTTAAAATTGTTTCTAGTTAAGTTCAACAGCAATTTAAATCTTAAATAAAATGTATTATATGAATTCTTTCAATAATGCCGAAAAGCTCTGAATTAGTTTGAAAATTATATTAAAACTAGGTGTTTAGTGTAAAATGCATTTGCACATACATATGCAATTATAAAACAATTACTTTTAAGCTGTGTGCTTTGTTGATTCTAATTTAACTGTGACCATGAGCTAAATAATCTTATAATCTTGAAGTATTTAAAAATATATATTTTCATGATCAAATATTTCTGCAGAATTTGTTTTCTTTTCATTGTGCTTACTACAACTTCATGAATTATTATGTTACATTTACTTTTTACTAAAGGGAAAAAAGGGCAGGGTACTGCTGTTTGAAAGGCCACTTTCTAAACAGCTAATAATCTGCAAATTTGAACAGATTTATTTGATATTCTACTTTTGTTAAGTATTTAGCTGTTTCTGTAATTTATTGACTTGCTGATCATAACTTTTTCAGGTTTACAAATGGTCTACGAAAAAATGATGCAGAGAGACACATTTGAAATTCTTCACTATCTTGACTGAATGGTGTGCCACTATTGTTATGACTTTTGTCTAACATGAGCATTACGTAGTGGCATTCTTTTCGGTTCTCAGTGTTTGTTTTACTGCTACAACAGGATTTTGAAGTTGGATGATCCAACCAGCAAACCTTTGTTCCAGAATTTATGTACCTGCTTAGAATTGTCTTACCTGAAAATTAACACAGTAAGTCCTTAAAATAAGTCTTATTTAGTTATTATTTCAATTTTTTTTAATCCTCTTATATAGGTCTAAATAAAATAAATTTATCAGCACTATATTTTGAGTTGACTGTAATCATGCAAAATATGTTTTCTCATGCATTTCTGATATTTTTCTTTTGTTTCATTCCGTAAATTTGAGGTAGATAGTTTGCAATATAGACAGTATTCGAGTTTAACATGATAGTCAACATAGTGCCATATTGTGGTTCAAATATGGCATCTACCTGACTTTACATGTTTATGAATACTTAACATTATGATTTTGTTTCATATTTTATTGAGTTAGTGATAGTAAGATTAATGTATTGTGCCCTAAAATAAAAATAAAAATGAGGAAAAAAAATTTAATTCAATATCTGCATGTTTTTTTACCTCAAAATTTTTTTGAATGTTATGATACTAGTAAGTTATTTTTGTATTTTGATACTCTACTACAACTTTCATTCATTGTATAAAATGATGTGTTGCGCAATTGTAGAATATTTAAATATGTTTACTATATTCAATACTTAGTTGCTGTTCAAAATTATTTAGTGTTATTAGGGGAACAAACCAGTCAAATTTAATTTGCAGTAAAAACGTATTAATGAAGAAAACTTCTTTTATAGTGAATTCAAAAAGTATTAAGTCCTTTCCCCAGGTCATGTGTAGAACATAGAGCATGACTGAGAGTATTATTATGTTGGCAGAAATAGTAAATGTTTAGCCAACCTTTATTCAACATTAATTTATGTACTTGAATTTTGAATGATTGCATGTTATTATTTTCAGGGTTTGTAAATATCTGATACTTTTAATCAGCACAAACTAAAAAATAGTAACAACATTCTTAAAATCTTCACAGTTTTTTATTTTTTTATAATAAAGTGTACTTTTCATGGAAACATAAGTACTTTAATTTATAATTGTATAAATGATGTTTACAATCATACATGGAATAGGATAATTTAATGTTTCAAAAATAAAATGTAACATAACTATTATTAATATTGGCTGTATATTACTATTTTAATCATATGCTCTGCTCTATAAAACTGGATTATATGTATGTGCCCGGTAAAAACCACACGAAGATCATTCTATTATGTACACAAAAAAAAATTGAATTAAAACCTGAAAAAGTTATTTGAAACCAAATGTTTATTGATTGTTGTAATATGTCCTGTTAGAATATTTTGCTTTAAATTTTTATTTATTTTACTTGACATAATTAACCATTAACTGCTTTACTTTTCTTTAGTTTGCTACATTTAAATTTATATAACTCAAAAATAGGTTTGTGCTCAGTCGTGAGACATTTTCGTTTTTTTCTGATCAACTTAACAGGATATTTATTTTGAAGCTATATTAAAGATGTTACATAATTAGTATTTTTATAAATATAAAATTTTTAAAATATATATTGTATGACTGCATATTACTGATATATTAATATAAATATAGTACAGACCCGGTAAAGAGTTGCTTCCGGTTTAATCCTCGGCTTTTTCACTCTAATGTTAATTAGAAGTGTATCAATCCGATCTAGTTTAACAATAAAGGTGGTACAAGTTAGACTATCATTTCTATTGAAACATGTAAGAATTGCACATGTGTTCTTAGTTATAGACGAAAGATATGCCGATGTACTAGTAAGTTTATCATATAGCCACTTGCCTGGAAAAAAATTACACAGCAAAACAGCAACAAGAAATGCACACAGGGCGGATACTCCCCCCCCCCAAAACAAAAACAAAAAAAAAAAACAATTATAAATGTTTTATGCAAGTATGAAATATTTTCTATTTTCAGAAACAACTTAGTTCTATTTTTGTGGCATAATAAAAGCTTGCATTTACATATTTTTTGCATCGAAAAAATAGGCTCATCGTAATCTCAAAATTTCTCTTCCATATTTTTCACAATTTGGTTCTGCTTTATAATATAATGAATTTATTTCTGGTGCTGAAATTTGTTAATTTGTACCTGGCATGATATATAATTTTTATACCTTGTATATATTTTGTAAAACTTAAACCTGCAACTTTAGTTTGAAAAAAAAAATACCTTACATCTTGATGCATCGCAATGTAAAGTTGCTGATGCATTACAATGTAGAAATTCCTACATCTCCAGCCCTACTATATATATTGGCAGACGCTGTCGACAATTAAAAATATTTTTTTTTTTTTTCAGCTGACCTGTATTGGCCAAGTACATAGATAAACTTTGGTTTGAGTACTCCATAAAGCATTACAGTTGACAAAATTCAGACTTCATCCGATTTTGATGTAAATTAGAAATTTAAAATTTGAATAAAGAATACACTATTAATCGTTAGTTTAATATTAAGTTGTCTAATAGTCTGCAATTTAGAACATATCTCTGTGATTTTCTATTTTTATTAAATATTTTACTATCAATTATGTAATTTATTGACTTACTAGACATTAACTTTTTTAGGTCTACCGTTTGTATCTACTAAGATATGCTGCTTAATAGAGGGACGGAGTTAGGATTTCTTTGCTAATTTTACTGAATTGTGTGCCATTATTGTTTTAACTTTGTCTAACATAAGCATTACATACTGGCATACTTTTCTTCGTGTTGTCTGATTGCTACAACACGAATTTGAAGTTGAATTGTTTATGCTCCAAAAATTTTGAAATTTACCTTTATTCCAGATTCTACGCTTACCTACACCCTGCTGTATGAATGGCATTTTCATCTTGCCTGAAAAGTGTGCAGTATATTGTGGCCAAAGCCTGCTTTATTTATTTATTTTTTTAAATATTCATCTTTATCCTCTTATACAGGTCTTATAAAGAAAATTAATGTATGGTATCAGCACTGTTTGTGTTTCTTCATTTTTTTTGCTAATTTCCAACAATATTTCTTGTTAGTTATGACTATGAAATTTTAATCTGCATTTTAGAAGTTAGCTACTTTGCAAATTTAGTAAATGTATATTGTTACGAAGTAAAAACAAGAAAGCCAGTACTAGTTTTAAGTATGAAGAATATTAAATTTCCAAAATATTTGTAATTGAAAATATTATCCATATTATATTTCTTGTAATCACATTGCTGAGAACACATTCGTGTTATTTCATTGTTGCCTCATTATTTTAAAGTAGAGAAATACTGTATATCTGACATTGTTTAAACTGTAATATTTATTTTTTGTTAATGTCAATTTAGAATGGATATCTTTTGTGAAATGTAAATGCAAATAATTATTACTTTAAATAAAGTTGCTCCAAAAGAAAATTAATATAGTTAATGATTCTGAAATTATGCATAAATTGAAATTTAGTTTATTTTTGACACATGATTTGATATAAATGATTATTATGGTAGCATGTAACAAAGAAATAATTTTGTACAATGCCTAATGCTCCTGCAGCATAACTTGCACTTATTATTTTTATTATAATGCTTAAAAGCACTTATTTTCATGCAGCTTAAATTTTTGCTATCCTATTTTGTTTACAGAGATCAAGCTTCGCAAAACAGAAGGATTTATGTATTGTGTTATTACTTCACATTTTTTAATATTGGTTGTAGTATGGTACTATACTATAACTTTCATTGCTTGTATTATTGTATATGAAATATGTTTACCAATTTTCAACATTTAAATCAACTTCCAATTGCCAAAACTTATCGAAAACTGGAAACCCGGATTTTCAGCTCATGCAAGTACCAAAACTAAATACCGAAGCTGTCTAGCTGCTGATCCTAATATTAGACTCCAGCTATCAACAATTGCCCAAATATGTTAAAATTGAGTCGTCAAATTTGAATTTTAATGGTTTTCTTACTTATTGATTTCTGTCTGTTTAACTTGACGTTTACTCCAGAATCTAATTAAAGTTAACCATTGTAAACTACCTATCTTTTTGAGTTTTGTGTTCACTATTCATTATTTTTTTATATTGTGGTCTTATGTGATATTTAAATATTCATTATATGTAGACTGGGCCAATGTCAATCTCTGCAATTCTAAAATCCTCCACTAAAGATATTTGCTGTTGTATGTATAATGTTTGATTTGTAGTGGTGCCTGATGTACCAGTTTCTGTGCACTGAATGCTTTCCTACAGGGAAACCAAGTGCTTATGAAATATCCTATTTTCTTTTGTAGTTTTTAGAAATTGAATTATTTTATTAACACTAGAAAGACGGAAACGGTCATTTTGACCGCAAACGATTTTCAAATGCTCATACTTGCTGCGTTTAATTTTCAAACTCTTTTTCCTTCATTGACTTTTCCTAACTATTTATTAAGATTTTACAACAGTAATTTTTTTCCTTTTAAGATTATTATTATAGTCGCTATAAATGTTTATACCTAGAAAGACTGACTACGGTCATTTTGACCGCTAAGTGAACCTTTCTTTATGCATCCGTTTTCTTCTTTTTTCGCTTATCAGTTGTGTGTACTATGGACTATTGTTAGTTGTCAGGGTGAGTAATGTTCTTTTGAGCTTGAGTAGTACCTGTTGGTCAGGTTTAATTCTTTGAACTGTTAGGAAAATGCGAAACACCTGCTGGTTGCATGGTTTCAGTTTTCTGCTATCTGCACAGGGGGCAAAGTTGGGAAAGGTAAATTTGAAAAGCATGTGACTGGACACGTGAAATTACTTTGGGTCTAAAAAAAAGGAAATATAAACAGGTAAATTACAAAAATGTTTGCTGGAATTGTTTTGTGCACCAAAATATGTGCTTTGCTTGAAGCATTGACGTTTATTTTCTTCGGTGATAATGAAGTGCTCAGTCACATAATTATCTTCATGATGTCGAGATGAACCGTTGACAAGCAAAACTTATAGGAATATTAACTCCTGAAACTGTTGCAGATTTATATCTAAAACAGATTATGGTTTGAATGAACAGTCTGACTTATCTGAAGAGAAATATATTTCTAGCGATGAGAATAGTTAGCTTTCATGAGATTATTGCGAATATTTTTCGTAGCCTAGATTTGCAGAAAAGGATTGTTCTTCTGAGTTAGAATGAGAAGAAACCTCGCTAATAAAAACTGATGCTCAAAATTTAAAAAGTAGTGAAAGAAAGAGTGAAAAGGGTCCGACGCCGAAAAAAAGGAGAAAATTTCAAAAACAGAACTCCTATTTCTTCAATTTCCGCCAAGTCATCCCCACTGATCAATTTTGCTGCATATAAATAAGTAAGTACCTCATGAAAAAGATTAAAATAGTGTGAAATTAAATTATGCGGAACTAAAACTACGAGCATTTGTTCTAACTTCCAAACAAAAAACTGTTAATGACTAATATACAGGTGACGTGATAACATAAGTATTTCGAAACACTGTAAAAGATAGTAATGTACGGTATCTTGCGATATTAAGATATTTTTTAAATCAAACACATGCATGGTTGATTATAGTACTTGTTAGTTATTACATGCTAAGAAAATTTCCTCTTTTTTGTACAAATTTCCTCTTTCTCAATGCCAATTGTGTAAAGCATGTGTATTTCACTTGATCGAACGTAAAATAAAAAAAAGCTATCTGAGACTTATTTGCAGACTATATTAGGATTAAATTGTTAAATTAAACTTTGATATTATCAAACAAATCTTTTCTATGGCTGAAAGTCCCAAAAGGAGGAAATTTCTATTATTTAAAGTATGGCGGTCAAAGTGACCGCTGCTCGTCTTTCTAGGTATACGCAAAACGCCGTCTTTCTAGTGTTAAGCTAAGGGAAATTGAATGTTACATTGTACCAAGTTTGAAAAAAATTTAATATTGTTCTAAAGAAATTGATATTAAAGGAACTACAACGTGTCTTTGTGTTTTCTGTAATCATTTTTAGCATTGCAAATGAGCTAATTAAAAAAGTTTTTGAAAATTAATGTATGGTTCAAATTAAATTATTCTTAATCATCAAAACTTTGAAGAACCAAATATGTAAATAAAGATATCTTTGAAAACATTATTAGTAGTTACAATGCAAGTATTATTATTTCAATAACAATATGGGAAAAAAATGTTAATCGAAACTCACAAACAGTATATGACGAAACAAAATGTAGTACACATGTAAAAATTTCAAAATATCTCATTACTCGACTTTTTTTTTAATACTATAATTGATTGTTACAAGTACTAATTGAATTCCATCACTTACAAAGTTTGAAAAACAATGAACATTAAAAGTTCTGTATATTAGTTCTTATGGTATGGTAATTTTTTGTCCAAAAAGATAAAAGCACTTGTACATATTCGGAGAGAAAACCTAAACAACTATAGGTATGCATTGTTGAAAATTCCCTCTTTTCTACCTAACACAAAACCAGGTTTCTTTGGATTAAACCAAGTGGTTTTTTGCCCCAAATGCATACCTGCCAACTCTACTGGTTTTTCCCGGGAGATTCCTCGATTTTGATCATTTCCCTTGATTATGTATAAGATGTAAGGAACATTTGGTTGTACCAAGAATCGTAGTAAAAAAATCCTTTATTTCCTAACTAACAATGAAAAATCCATCATTAACACCAATTTTACATAGATCACAGATTTAATAAATTTTGAAACTTTTATTTTTTAAGGTAATTGCTAAATAGTTTTTATTTTAATTTATTTTTTTTTTTTTTTAATCTATGACTTTCTACTAGGTACATAAATATACAAGGCAGACCAACTAAGTTTTTCTAAAATTACATAGAAAAAAATTCGAGTAGCTCTTTTATAATTTTTTAATTGTTATTATTTTTCAGTCTTTTGCATTTCAAAATAGTCGAAAAAGCACATTTCAACGAAAACTTCATATACTACCTAATTTGCTTGATCACTTAAAATTTATGGAGATAGATTATGTATCATTAAAGTGATGGATAGTGTAAAAATATCTTAACAGTAGAATATTTAAATAACGAGAGAAAAAAATAACTTAGTAGGCATAGAATTCCGTTTATACATGCACGCTTTTTGCATCCCCGATAGACAATGCAGTCAGGACAAGAAAAGAAAATGCAGTATAAAATTATGAAAACAGAAACATTCATGTAACTTTATGCTCTTATTTAAAAAAAAAAAAATAAATAAATGCTTAATTTTTACTTTTCAAAGAACTTTTTAATCCCAGTATAATGAAAGTCTCGTGTGAATGGTGGATGAATCAATAAACATTAATTTTTTTATGACAGTCTTCATTATTAAAATATGTTAAAAGAGCATTTTCATTTAAATTTGTATTAAGGCTTTTAATTAAAGGATTTTCTTTCTTTGACAAAAAAAAAATTGTATTCCTAAATGCATTAAACCTGAGGAATACTTACTACAATGGAAAGCATAATGATTTTTCAAAAACCTACTTGTCCTGTTTCTATAAGTGTTATCACTGATATATTATAAATAGATAAATTACATGATTTACAATCTTTTTTAAATCTTTAAACAAAATATATGTTGATTTTTTTATTTTTAAAGTTGTATTAAGTATATATATATACTGTTAAATACTTTCCACGTTTAAGAATGTGTGATTTTGATTTCACTTTAATTTTTTTATTTATAGTAGATGGCAATGATTATGAGGAAATTAATTTGCAAGAATTCATTCATGGTTATTTGTAATTAATGTCTGAACCGTCACAGTAAATTATTTCTTTGATTATTTATATTAAGACCCATTTACGCAGGGCCGCGCCATCCCTATGTGCGAGGTCGTTCGGCGCGCAGCAGCGCCAGAGTCAAAAAGGCGCCGAACTTTACCAATCAAAATGCTCTAAATAGGTGGAATCACTTGAACAAAAAATTTAATATACATATATATAATTAATTTTTCATTATAATTTAGGGCCCGATCAGCCCAGCTCATATCAGAGGAGCTACTGAACTCGAAAAAACTGCGACATATGAAGTAAAATTGTGCACTGTAATGTAATCCAAAATTAAATAAACATTTTTACACATCGTTTTTTTTTAATAAATTAAATGACAAACGTATTTTTCCCAAGCCATATTTGTCTACTTATCCTCATTTTAGGTGTTAACTATTTCTTTCGCCAAACGCCACTGCATAAAGGCGCTTGAAAGACTACACGACGGCGCCGATCAGGCTTGACGCGGGCGGTCCTGCATTTACGTATTGTATTTTTTATAGTAGTTTTAAAAAATTCAAACAATATTCTCCTATAGAAATCTCTAAGTATAAGGTAATGAAATTACAAGAATTTTTACTCTTATTTGTTTAATTAACTACAAAGAAATTAGTTACAAATATGAATATTAAACATTCCTTAACAATCAACGTATAAAATCTTCCTGATTTTCCTTAAGTAAAATTGTTTTTCTTACGAATAGTAATAAAAATCAAATAAACCCGGTTTAAACCAAAAAAACCTGGTTAAAAAAAAACACAGTTTTTTGTTTTTGGTTTTATCAAAAAAAAAAAAAAACGATTTTCATACCAACCCTGCACAAAACTTATTTAGGACTTAAAGACGACTCATAACAGTATATATACCATGCAAAAACTAAAGGTGGCGACTAATATTCCGTAATGTGGTAAAAACTGACAGAACATAAATTCAAATCGTAACATTTCTGTAGAAATATAGCATGTTCATTATTGTTAAGCAGAAGAGAGGGAGTTATAGGTTCATTTAAGAAACTATTATTTATTTTAAATTCATGCTGATTATATAATTGAATTTTTTCAATCATTTATAAAATAAAAGTTCAAATTCATAATTTAATTTGCTTTAATTACTTGGCAGTTATAAACAATATAGGCAGAATTATTTATACTACCGGATTATATAGTCGATTATTTAAAAAAAAAAAAAAAAAGAGGGGGGGGGGGTGCTTTTTGGCCTTTGGTAGAATTAATGCAATTTAAGGTTTCGCTTTCAGTTATGAATCTGTAGGAAGAGTTTTTGATGGCTTTGGTTTCATCACTTAAATTCAAAGAACAATCATTTATAGCAGTAAATGCTTTTATTGTTTCTTATAAATTGAAATGGTTGACTTTTAATTTAAAACTTCGTTTTGACCTTCTTTCTTTATTTATTTGTTTGAGCATTAAATTTTCATTTTAGGTACAAATAGAGAAACCCCAGAAAATACTATTTACACCCGGACACCCCCATGATGATGGTCTTGATTTGAAAATGTCCTCACATTTTTTGGCATTTCTAGATTCCTTTCAATGCAGTTACAAAATTTCGGGGGGGGGGGGAATAGGCTTATTTTTAAAATGTATAGGTTCTGTAAATTGGAAATCATTTCGGGTTTCAGTGGCGATGGGAGGAGGATAGGCTCTGGCTATATATATATATATATATATATATATATATATATATATATATATATATATATATATATATATATATATATATATATATATATATATATATAATTGATCAAAAGGGTAATTCTATGAACATAATTTATCCAAAAAATGTGCTTTTAAACAAAAATTTAGATCCCCCCTACCCCCTTCATTTAGAACACATCAAAATTGACAGGTGCACCATTTCTCTTAAGGGCTTCCCAAAAATTTTCGATTCATAGTACCCGTCAGTGGCGCTCGACTGAAAGCGTCTGAATTTTTAAGAAAGAGACAAGGGAGGGAGGGTGGCATATTCTATTGCAAATTGCGTTTGCTTTAATAATCGGCTTAATTCCTCTGAATCCTGCTGTATTAGGTTAAAACCCACACGGTTGCTCTTTAAAATTATGAGAAAAAATTTGTTTCCTTCTTTTTTTTTCTTACAGGGAGGGGGAGGGGGCTGATCCCTATCACAACTAATTTAACAGTAAGGAAATACATGCCTAGAAGTGGTGTCTCTGCTAAGCATTTTCTGGGACAAAGCACTTTTAGAATACACACAATTATTGTTGTGTTGGAAAGGAAATAACGGTTTACCAGGAGAGTTGATTTCATGAAATGCGGTGAGTGTTTGTTGAATGTTTTCATATATGATCGCTGATAAGCAGTAACTCTATAGAACTAAATTCTCAGGGGTGCCCACCGCTAGAGATAAGGCGGCGCCTCCCCAAAAAAAAAGTAAAAAAATACCCCTCAAAACAAGCCCCTAAAAATTTCCGTGACGCAATCTGCACTATGACCCCCCCCCAGATGGGCCCCCCTGAAATTCTTTATATAAGAAAGGTACGCTATATAGAACGTATCTGGATAGTCCTCGGTGAGCCAGAGTTAATTGGTTGCTCTATTCGAACACGATCTTAGAAGTTAAGGCTGTCAAATGTGAAGGAAATTCAAAAAATTTCAATGACTTAATTCATTTAAAATTAATTCACATACCTTGCACTGAAAATAACGAATGATTAAATGGCAGTTCTTATGAACAGTCACAATAGACCATCAGGGGTGCCCACCTAGTCTGTCTTGTGCTAACTGCGCCATTTAAATGGGGGATGAGCTGTTTTGAGGGGTATTTTTGTCTTTTGGAGGGAGGGCGGTCTTAGTGATAATTTAGGGGATAGGAACCCCTGTAAAGACATTGGCGTACATCGGCTCAGGTGCGCGCCCTCCTTCTACAAGATTAAAAGTCTGCCGTATCTCAGACTTACCACAAATTTTTTCAAAAAAATTATAATGTAAAAAAAAAAAACCTTGGTGAAGAAAGATATGGTTGGGCATTTATAATCAATTTTATTTTAGTTTTAGATAATAAAAATCGCAATTGTGGTAAAAATGTGGAATTAAGAAAAGCAAATGAAATTCTTCCGCCGATCCACGATTTCTCTCTCTCTCTTTTTTTTTTTTTTTTTTTTTGTCATTTTTCACTTTTTCTTGATTTTTTTCATCTTTTTTTGAGAACGTTGATAAATTTGCTAATCCTGCCACACAAATAGGCATTGGAAGAGGGTTTTAACAAATGTGAGACAGAAATTGTGAAAAACCAAGAAATGGACTTAAAATTGTCAAAATGTTAGAGCAGAGCGCATTAAAATACCTGAGGGAATCAGTAAATGCAGCATATATGGGGGGGGGGGGGCTTCGCTGCTTCTGCTGCTCTCCCCTCTCCACTGTAACACGAATGGATTTGGGAAATTTGCAACTCCAGAACCCCTCCCAAGGTTTGTCTTGGAAACTTTCCAAAATTAAAAATCTAAAAACTAAAATTTAAGCTGTCTTTGGTCATAACCTACGAGGAGACATGACTACACATGAATTTACCGATTGAGGAAGAAGGCAAACAGTTTTCGTGTCCGTCTAGTATGCGTAAGTCGTGTACAAGTGGAGGAAAAAAATAATTAAAAAATTTTTGAAAACTTAACGAAACATAGCAATTTTGAAATGTTTGTTTCCCTTTTCAATGATACATAAAAGGTTTTTAAATGTTTAAAATGGTATACACAGACCTGTCATTTGGGTGATCCGAGGGGCCTGGAGTTTAGAAACATTATGAAATTAGGCATTTTTATAAGTCTTTTGTTTTTTCCCCTATGAAACGTATTGAACACAAACTCTTTGCCCCCACCCCCTTCTCGCAGGAAGACTTTGAAATGATGGGCCTGATCATGCAAATTTGGATTAAGAATTATCCATTTCTCAAGGAGGAATAGATCACAAGAAAAAAATAATAAAAAATAAATAAATAAATAATAATTTGAATTTTGAATTCAAATTATGTTTTTCGCAATCACGAGTGTGCGTATGTAGGCGTGTGTGTTTGTGTGGGGGGGAGGCGGTATGTGTGTTTGTGTGTAGGGGGTGTGTGTATGTGTGTGTAGGCATCTGTGTTTGTGTCTGTGTGCTGGCATAGTGTGTGGGTATAGTTGTGTGTATGAATGTGTGTGAAGGGGGGTATGTGTATGTGTGTGTAGGCATATGTGTTTGTGTCTTTGTGCATTCATGAATGTGTGGGTAGTTGTGTGTATATGTGTGTGTAAGTGTATGTGTGTGTAGTTGTGTATGTATGCGCGTACGTGTAGGACATGGATGCAACCTGGAGACGGCTTTCGCTACAGGAGCAGCATCGTGAGGACCCGGTCTACGGTGATGGTGCGCAGGGGCGGATCTAGAGGGAGATGGGGGCCATGGCCCCTCCCAAAGCCTTGTGATTGTAGGAGTTTTTTTAAGGGAAAAAAGAAAAATATATTATGAGAAGATATCAAAATTTAACACATGTATTTTACTGAAAAGAAGTATAGGCCTTAATTGGGAGATAAATTATATCCCAATCCTCAAAACAAAACTTTTATTTCCAAAAATTTTCTCCATCTTTTACATCATTTCTTGATTCCAACTACAGACACTTGGACGATCTCTAAATGCTGCGGTTCTCAGAGTATACCTATTGTTCACAAGACCAAAGAGAGCCTAAATTTTCGTTTTTATGCCTTTAATTTCGAAACTAGGAGGAGAACCCCCTTTTCCCACGCCCTTTCACAAATGCCTTGATATATAGCAAAAAATTGCATTTTAAGTCTTGTATTTGGAAAAAATGTCAACGGAAACTAGCTTATCCAGTCCTTATCACTCAACTTGCTTAAAAGCAACTCAAATGATTTTTTTTTTTTGACTTCAATTACAAATTAATTTTTATAGGACCTCTTCCCTCCCTAGTTTATATCGTGATGACATCTTTAAAAGGAGGTTTTTTGGAGGAGCTCTCGAATCTTCCATCCTTTTCTAAACTATGTATAAATATAGTTAAAAATGGAATTTTTAGAGCCTCAAAGGCAAAATATTTCCAGGAAGGAAGGATTCTAAGCACCTTCACACTTCCTTTAATGTAAGCAAACATTACCTAAAGGTGCATTTTTAGGCTGGACATCTGAAGAGCTAGAAAAGCACCCCTCCTCTTCTAACTTCTCAATGTATAATGACGGAATATTTTGGTTTCTAAGCTTTATTTTCAAAATGTGTTTTGGGGCCAGCGCCCGAAACCTGACCTTTCTCCGTATATCATCAAAAATAGATAAAATGCGTTTTTAGTTTCCTAATTTTCAAAAATTACTCGGAAATGTAAATTTTGAAACATTTTCGAGGGAGATTCCTAAATCCACTCCCTCACCTAATTTCTCGATACCCCGAAAATTTAGTTTTTAAAACTTCATTTTAATAAATTTCTGGGGAGTTATCAGGGCCCAATTTCCCAATAGGCAGAGTAGGCAGCTGCCTAGGGCGGCAAATTTGCTATTATAAAACACATTTTTTGAATTAAATTGTTATTAAAGTAAAATATTAGCATTCTTTTATTTTCCACAGAGACAAGTTTTTCTTGTAATTTAATAATGATTACTTTCACACATTTTATGAAAGTCAAATGTTTTTCAATCATGGTATTTGCCAAATCGGCAGCAAAATTTGCTGAATAAAACTTTTTTTGGGACATCACTGTGATTATCTCATCGACGCGCCTCAGAATGTGAAACGCCATCATTTCTTCATAAGTTTGACAGTTCGGGGAACACTTTTTTAGGTTTTTTTGAGTAAAGGATATTTTACTATTATTATTATTTTTTGGGGGGGAGGGAGGGGCGGCAGATTTCAAATTTGACTAGAGGCATGGAGCTAAATTCGGCCCCGGGGAGTTTGTTCAAAAATTTCGGATGGCCCCTCCCAAAACGATCGGTTGGATCCACCACTGATGGTGCGGAAGGTGGCGGTGGGAAAATAAAATGATAGAGAACGCCAAAAACAGTCAAATGAAAGCAATAAGCAATCATGATTGCTCAAAAAAAAAAAAAAAAAAAAAAAAAAAATCCGAAAATGATTGCTGGACTCTCTCTTCCTTTAACTTGACTGATGGGAATCTAATCCACGTCCTCCTGCCCCCACGCATAAGGAAAGCGAAATTGGAACCTGGTTAAAACTTAGCATGTAAACTTTAAGGAAGAAATAACGTTGATACATGTATTAAATTTTCACTTGCTCACGCACATAAACAAAATGAAAATTTATATTATTTGTGAATCGCACTTTGCCTTTACAGTTCATAAGAATTGACCTTAATTGAAAATACTTTGGCAACGACAATTCAGAAGAAAAATTTTCATTTTTCAGAGAAACAATTTAGTTGCCAAAAGTGCGATAAAACGTGCCAAGTAGAGACCTGGCGAGATATTTTTCTATTGTTTGTGAAGGCTGTAACAACGCTCTTGCGGAAATAGCCAAAGTCATTTAACTATTCGCCAAGCTTTAAGCTTGCACGTGGTGATTTTGCTGTACGCTAGGCCTATTGCCGCTAATTACGCTTATCTTTAAAGCAATTTTATTAGATTAAAATTGTTTGTTGTATCCTTTCTTTCCTTGCATGATCATTGCACGTTTTTCTTTTTTTGTGTGATTTTATTTTGCAATTTGAAATTACTAATCATGAGAGCTCTCGTAATCGGCGATTCTATGGTTAAGTACTTACGTAAGTACTTACCATGTGAATTGTTAAATTATGAGCTGGATCTCGTTTCTTTTCCAGGGATCACTATTGAACGTCTGGCAAATAAGATATCTACCATGGATTTAACTAACTATGATTTAATTATTTTGCATGTAGGTACGAACAACGTATCCGATGACGCATCCTCTTGCATCCAAGAACTCAAGTTGTTACTTGGAAACATTTTCAGCTGGAATAGCAAGATAAAGATTGTGATTTCTGCTGTTTTGCCAAGAGAAGTAAACTGCTACTTACCACTAAACAAGCGTTTGAGGATGTCTGGGGAAATAGCAGAGCTTAATCGTAAGTATGGTAAGTATAATACACTTGTGTCTGAGCTTTGCAGTACTAACTGTGATTTATTCTTTTGCAGGTCTGATGCTTCTTGGCAAGGATTTATGGCTAGAGATGGTGTGCATTTAAATAGAGAAGGGAACAGGCGTTTAGCTCATCAGTTTGTTGATTTTTTGAATTCAACATTTAATCAAACTTTGAGACTAGACGTCAAGCCTTCATTTGTGACACCAAATCTACCACCATCTACATCTCTTCTCTACAGTGAGGTGGTAGCGTTAAACTGCAAGACAGCTGTTCATTCTCCTAGCACTTGCTATAACCTTTTGCAAAACCCTTCTAAACAGCAACAAAGGGTTGTAAGTCATCTTCCAAGGTAATGTAAAGAGCTGCACCTTATAACTAACTAGTGGCTCTTTTCTTCTATCTAGTACTGTTCTGTATGTCATGTTGAGCTAGGAAAAGTCTTGAATAAAAAAGCATTTTTTAAAAATCAAATAGTTAAAGATATTACCTGTTATGTTTCATTGGTGTAGATCAAATTTTTCACTTTTTCAGTCAATCACCTCTGTTGAAAAATGATTTGTCTTATGCTGTGCATAATCGGCAAAATAGTATCATACATTCATTGTGTATTTTTTTCATGAATTTTAGATAGGGTCTAATTAATCTGCATACACAGCAAATGCTTCTATAGTAACGTCTCTTATGGAAATTAAAGATTCAATATCATTTGAGGTAGCGAAAAGCAAAGGAACCCTACCTTACTTAAAAGACATGCTTTGTTATTCATTTGCAGGAAAAAGTTCACACGAACTCATCAAAAGGATAATTACTATGTTTAAAAAACAAAAAACTGCAATATAGTGAAGCGAGAAATAGCGAGGGACGACTGTAGTAATGGTTGATGTGGTAATGTAAGGAGCAAAGCATGGTTTTAATAACAATCTTACTCAACTTTTTTCAAACTTTGATTGAATGTACAATAAAAATAATAGATGGTATGAATACTTATTTTTTTATAACATGTAATATTGAAATCCCTCCCTTTCTTAAAATCTGAACATGGGCTTGTTTTAATCAAGCATTTTTAGTTCAAAACACAGTAATTTAAACAGATTAATTTGATAATATCTCTGAATTGTAAAAGAGTCCAACTAAAATAGCATGCAAATGACAGAAAATAATCAAACATTTATTTACTAATACTCCTAAGGCACTTACCCTGTTGATTATATTTCAAACTCCAATTAGTTTTAACAAAGCTTACATGACATTTTGTTTTATTTTATTCATTTCTTGAATAAACTATTATAACTTTTATAATTTTTAAAAATTGCAGGAATTGGAAGATAGTTTCGAAAAAGCCCATGATGACATCCTGTGATGCTTGGATTACTGTTCCCTTACGTAAATCAACTTTCAGCAAAGCTTCTGGCGATTCTCTTCCCAAAAGTAAAACTTCTAAAAGGAGAAAGAAAACTTTGAAGTATTGTGCTTATTTTATTTATTAATTTATTTTTAAATAACTTTAATCGTGAAATTACCTGTGGTGGGAGAGGGAGGAATCAGTTTAGAAGGCCAAAATTTAGTATTTGTGGTGAAATTTTTTTTAAACAGGAAAGATATAAAGAAAGTTTCTTCAAACTTAGATGATATTTTATTCATCTTTTGAAGTACACCTTGTAATTTTTTGAAGTTATTTCCACCGGAACAAAACATTCAATTCAGTCATCATGAAAAAGTATTAGATTGCTGTACTGTGCTACCATTTCCCAGTAGGTTATGGTGTTTTGGTTAATCAGTAGAGTGCATCAGACCACCCTCCATTAACAAATTGCTTTGTACCTAGTCTAAAAATGTTCCATTACTAAAACTTCTCCATACCAAATATTTTTGTTTTCCTGACAATTTTAGGTGATCCACGTCCACTTTGAAATTTCAGATTTCTTCCAAAAAAGACTGAGTATTTTTCATAATTAGTTCATTCATATTTTAATTATATCTGAATATTTAGTAAGAAGTATTTAGGTAAGAGTAAAATGCAAAATGGATTATAAGATTATTTAATTTTTAATAAATAGTACGACTTTTGTGCTTTTTAATCTGCCTCTTCACTGATTACAGCCAAATTAATTTTTGCAGTAATTATTTTTCAACATTGCATAGTGACTACAACTTCAAACTCTGTTTACAAAACAGTGCATTATCTGTGTTTGTCAATTTGTAGCTTTCACATTGAGTCAGTTTTTTACTTTTAATTTTGAGCCATTACTTTACTTTTATTTTGTTATTTTTGCACTCAAGTATAAACATGACATTCGATACAACTTCTTTTGCAAACTGCCGCCTGCGTCAGTTTGCAAAAGAAGCTAGTATGTGCACTTCTCACATTTGCCCAAATATTGTGATAATTGTTTATTCATTTATCTACTATTTGCATGGTTATGCTTACTTTGCTTGATTGGTAACAGTTTTTTGTTCAGTTTTAGTGATTGCATTCTATATTTTATTTATGTGCTCAAGTTTCTTATACTCTGGGTGTCTGTGTATATTGAAAGTCAATTTTTCAATTACCTAATGGTAGATACTAAATTTTAGATTTTTGCATAAAGAATATCTTGTAGTTCTGTCTTTATAAACAATTCTATTGACTGATTAAATATTTTTTTACATTTTACAGACCTGAGTTATCTTCTGTTCCTGTAAAGGTATCTTCACTATCCAAGTCTGTCGACCGTAAGAGGATTAAAACAAAGTCTTCAGCTCGTTTTTTTCATGTATGTTGCTGCTAGTTTTATATGTATACCTTTTTGATTTTTCGAGTATAAATACTACATATGTCTATTTATATTTTACAGATGTACCAACTCCTATGCACTTGGTCATAATCTTCTGCTTTAGTATTCACGCATCTCCATCATAGTGTTTTTTCTTTTTTGTGCAATTATGAATTGCTTATTGTTTTCACTTGACCATTAAATGACATTCGTCCTTTGATTTTTTCTAAGCTTATAATGCAGGCGTCCATGTGTCTTAGGATCGAATTGTTTCAGCACTGAGCCCCTGACATTCAACTCATATTTGACGTCTTGAATTCAAATTCTAGCTGCATCAATAGTCAGTAGTAGAAAAAGAAATCCAACTATTTTTTTTTACACTATCTGGAAGTGCACCATTAATTCCTGCTGCACACGTAAGAAATTCTAATTGCTGAGAAGCAAGTAACAGAGCTTCGTCACTGACATAATGAGGAAGTGCAATATGTTTTCGAAAAATTTAATTCTTGAAAATGACTTAACTTAGGTAATGAATGTACTTTGTAATTATGCTGGGCTATATCTTATGTTTAACAGTTCAGTCCCAGATTATTGCCCCCAGCCAGTTTAAAATTGTGTTCATCAATTTGGTTAAATAATAAACATGTAATGAAAATAAATCAAATCTGCCTCGGAACGGCATTAGGCACAAATAAATTTTGCAAATATTCGCCATTTTGCAACTCAACTAGCATTTAATTGAGGAAATAGACATGTTTTATGGATAAGCCATTGTGTTATTGCTGTGAATAATTATTTTTTGAACTTGCTTTTATAAAGCTCTGTGGAACAGAAATTTCTCTTTATTCTTCATTTTACAATTGGCATCTGATTCGATCCATAATTCTAGGCATTCTGCTGTTTGGCCAGAGAGTCTTCCCAACCAACCTCCTGAAGGGACCTGCAGCTCCTTATCTTCTGTTCCTGTGAAGGTGTATTCATCATCCAAAAGGATTGAAAGAAAGTTTTCTGATCAGTTTTTCATGTATGTTGCTGCTTATTTTTTGTGTATAACTTTTTGACTTTTTAAGTATAGATTATTTCTGTTTTGCATATGTGCCGAATGCTGTGCACTTAGTCATATTCTCCTTCGATGTTTAGTTCCTTTTTCAGCTTCGACCAGACCTTCAGCAGCACCACCGCCTACCAGCCTCTAGAGGTGCGACTTCTCTGGTCCTGAGCACTGTCTCCCGGAATGCGCTTCTCCTGGTTGTGGCGTCCATGTCCCATACATACACAGGCCTACATGCACACACAGGTTCACACACGCATACACACTCAAACTATATACACACGTAACCGCTTAGGAGAATGGGGGGGGGGGGGGGGGACAAGTCATTTTTAGAAACAATTACTCCAATGAGTAGGATCCTGTCCAGGGTTATCTTTCTGCCAGCAGAAACTAGTTTTTGACGTGCCAGTGGCAGAAACTGGCAAAATATTTTCTTTAATAACTCAAATAATTAGTAAATGATATTTGTTTAAGTAAACTAAATAAAATAACATCATTTCATCATTTAAAAAAATAAAATCCCATGCTAGTGCCCTTGATTTAGTTCAGAAAGGGAACTTTCCAATTGCAGAGGCTCGTAGTATTTGAATTAATTTAACAAAGGATAAAAAATCATACAGGGGTGCTTAGGAAAGAGGAGTGACATACAGAATTAAACAGGCATTACTGATTGTAATTTCCTCACTTATATGCTTCCTTTAAATTGTTTGTGATTGAAATTATCATGTCATGTGCTTCAAGAAGAAAGTGCCAGAATTTTACTTGCCTACATTTTGTACCTAATGTCACAGCTTTGTAAAACAAATTGGCCCCATTTCTCAAAACCTATTTTTCCAGTCAAATTTTTACCACAACCCCAGTTACTGCATGGTGGTCCAGTTATACAATACATGAAAGTTTCACTAACATTGCTTGCTCTTTTGAGTGCCAGAATAGTTCTTCTCTTCAGTTTTAAGAAAATTTTGTGCATAGTGAATTGAAGCAGGGTCCAAACAATGTAATATTTGATTTTGAATTTTGATAATTTTTTAATAAAATTGCAGTTACAATTAATTATATTTTCCATGCATTTTTTGTTGTATATCAAGATTTTTTCATTTTGTGAGTTTTTGCCAGTTTCTGCTGTGAAGTGGCAGAAAGTGGTTTTCGCTATGCCGGTTTTAACCGGTATCTACCAGTAGTTTAACCGCCTCGGCAGAAACTTGCCAACCCTGATCCTGTGGCAACTTGTAATTGCAAAAACCATAATTTGAATTCAAAATTTCTGAAATCAAATTATTATATATATCTTTTAATTTTCTAGAATACGTACATATAATGAATTTGTTAGCTTTAAATGCTATATGACTATTCATTGACATTTTATCCATAATTTCTAGGCATTCTGCTGTTTGGCCCGAGAGCCTTCCTGACCTATGCCCCAAGGGAACCTGCAGCTACTGGGCTAGAAAATCTGCGATGAATGGGGGAGCAGGAACTTGCAATAACCAAAATGGTGACAATAATAACAGTAGTAAGTATGTTTCTAGTTCATTTGCCTGTCCAGCTTGCGATAAGGTTTACTCTTCTCGTCAAGCACTTTATAAACACAAAAAGAAATGCATTGGTGTGAAAGAAAATTGTGATTCATCTGGTGATAAATGTGGCAAAATTTTTTCGACTGAGGGAGATTTTCAAAATCATAAAAACGTATGTCATGATAACGAGAATTACAATTTATGTTTTTATCCTAATTGTGATTTCAAATTTCGTTTTATTAACATTTTATATGATCATATCAATAAATGCCATAATAATGATGTAAATGTTATTAAATATAGCTTTAACTCTATAGATGAATTTAAACAGTGGCTAGATGTAACCTCTTCGAATACTTTTAGTTGTTTTAAACGAGCAACAGGGAAAAAAGTTCGGAATGATAAAATTTTTCACTATTATGCATGCCATTTTAACACTAAGGGAAATGTTTATACGGAGCGCATTACAAGCAGAAAGAATTCTAAAGGAGTTTTACCGATTAACAATTTTTGCCCTGCTAGAATTGTAGTTCACGAAGAAGCAAACATCACAACTGCATATTTTTATCCTGCACACAACCATGAGCTTTCCCCTGAAAATCTGAAGTTTCAACAATTAACTGAGAGCTGTCGCAACATAATAAAGGCTCAGGCTAAAATGGAAGTTCCTGCTGCAGCGATACAGGATGTTTTTCAAGATGGAGCTGGTGAAAGGGGAAACAGAGAGTTGATAGTTCCGAGAGAGGCCTTTATTTCTAGGAAAAAAATTCAGTATTATGTTAGTAAACACAAGATGCCTGTTATTGAAAGCGATGTAAAGTCAATTCATGCAATAGTAAGTAATTTGAGTAAAGAAAAATACAATCCAGTACTGTTGTTTAAACCACAAGGACAGGAAACAGTTTTTGGGCCAAAGGGGTTAGATGAGTTGCCATTTTTTTCAGAGTCTTTTGCACTAGGTTTACAGACAGAAGAGCAAAAAAAAATGTTGGTTGATGCATCAGGTAGAATTTTATGTATCGATTCAACTCACAAAACAAATCAGTATAATTTTTATTTATTAAATTTAGTTGTACCTGATGAGTTCGGTAATGGTTATCCTGTAGCGCATTTTATCACAGATCAGATAGATGCTTTAACTATGTATAATTTATTCCTTAGTCTTAAACAGGTTGTTCCAGAATTAAAAATAAATTGTGTAATGACAGATGATGACAAAACTACATTTCCAGCATTTGAAAGCGCATTTGGTCCAGGAACAATTCACTTATTATGCAAATGGCATATACGTCGGGCATGGCAGAGGAAGTTATCATTACTTGTTTTCAACCCAGAATTAAGAAATGAAATGAAGAATGACTTAGGAGTGTTGTTAAATGAAAGAAAATTAAATGATTTTCATAATTTGCTTCATAATTTTGTTAACAAGTACAGGGAAAGTGCAAGTAAATTTATTGAATATTTTAATGTTAATTACGTAGGTCGAGCAAATCTGTGGGCTTTAGCATATCGAAATTTTCCCCATTCTTTTACCGATACTAACATGTATTGTGAATCATTTCACAGTAAACTGAAAACAATTTATTTTAACCGAAAGGTAAATAGGCGTCTTGATAATTTAATAAAGGTCCTCCTAAAAATTGAGAAACAAACATATCTTAACTACACATATAATGTCATCAGTAAAAAACCACACAGTGTATGTCCCAATGTGCGCCATGCTTCTGGGATGAAAATAAGTGATGATAGCATTGAAAGTATGTTGTGTAACGCTTGGATGGTAAGGTCTCAAAGTGATCCAAACATTAAATATACTGTAAGAAGATTTTTTGATGAATGTCCCCAAAGAGATTTCTGCTTTGAAACATGCAAAAACTTAACCTGTATTAATTTATGTAGTCATTTATATTACTGTAACTGTCCAGATCCGAATCCATTATGTAAGCATATCCATAAAGTTCATTCCATGGTATCTAGGCAGGTAAGTACTTGTGTAATAAACTTAGATACTTCACCAGAAAAAAGTATAACAATGGATCCTTTGGTTATTGAGCCTGTCAAGTCAATAAATTTTGTTCCAAAAGAATGCAACACCCTTGATTTGTGTAAACAACTTATTTCGGAATTATTTGTTGAAATGCAAAGTCCTTCAGTTCAAAAGGTTTTAGGTAATAGCATTGCCAAACATTTAAGAGACATAATTTCCAGTTGCAAAGGCATTAGAAATTCTGGAAAAGTAAATGACATGGTAGATATGCCCTTTGAAAACTTAGCTCCTAATTTAAATTATTGTAAACAAGATTTGTTTGCTACAAAAGCCTCAAAAAGTAAAAAACGTAAAAGCTTAACAAACCCAAGTATTCAAAATATGCAAGAAATTAAAAAAAGTCTGATGGATTTTGAAGATACAAAATTTGTTGACTATGACAGTCCAAATGTTTCATTTACTCCTAGTGTCAGGAACTTTAAAAATTTAGATGAAGTGGTGTTCCGTGCCGATGACATTCAGATTACATTCATTGAAATGAAATCATTAGATCCTTGCTTGTCTGGGTATGAATTAGATATTTTAAGGAAACACAATTCAGTTTTTCAAAAGGGGTGGTTGTATGATAGTGTAATTGATAGTTATATGCATCATCTGACTCACACAACCTCTCGCTGCAATTCACTTGCTGCAAGAACATATCATAGTACCTTTCTTCAAAATACAAATTCAGTGACACATTTTTACTCTAAAGAACAGATTTCCAGTGCTGACTTTTTATTTATTCAGCAAATATCAATAGTCATTGGGTTTTACTTGTATACAGAGTGCAAGATTGTATAATTGATTTCTATGACCCACTAGGTTTGTCAGATAGAAATATTTATGTTCCTTTTATTCATTTATGGATCTACTTCCTGAGTAAATTGCTTAATAACTACAAATTGGCCTTATCGTTTTCCTCCTCACACTAATCAGACTGATAACATGAATTGTGGTGTATTTATTTGTTATTTTGCTCATCAGATAATTTCAAATCAAAATGTTACAATATCTTTTGATACATATTATTTTAGGAAATCTATGTTTATAAGTTTAGGGGGTCTAGATTTAAATGTTTCTAAGTTTTCTGTGTAAATGTTCAAAATATATGTTGTAATGCCTTTGTTTCATTTTGTGGAAAAATCTAGTTTTTAATTCAGTAGGAAAGGGTTAAATTTATAAGCTCTCCTCAAATTAGTGATGATTAATGTTGATTAACAGAGAAATTTCAATTTAGGAGATTTTTATGCCATTCAAGTTGTCATGCAAGATTAACTGTTCAGAACTTCTTCTGTATATGTTTTTAAATCTAATACCTCTCCCTAGTACCGCTATCTCGGACTGTCCCAGGAGAAAAAAAAAGAAAGTAAGTACAACCGCTTCGACAACATAAAGAACATCAGCTGTCCGCCATCAGTACTACATGCCGAAATGGAACAAAATATTTTGGTGAAAGCTCTTGGGCTCTGTTGGAAAAAAAGTAAAATTGAAAAACAATGGAAAAAAAAAAGAAAAAAAGAAGAAAAAAAAACGGGTACTAGGACTTCTATTTGCGGGAGTTTCTAGGCTCGGGAAAAAATAAAAAATGTAAAATTTCATAAAAATATGATTGTTGTGTTATGAAGCATTTAAACCAGTTTATTGCTACTGGCCTCAAAGCAGTATAATCGAATTTTTTCCTTACACAATTTTATAGCCTTTCTTAGATTTGAAGTGCACACAACTAATTTATTTGCTTTATACCAAATTTTTCAATTTGAACATTTTATTAGGAATAATATTTTTGTCTGTAATGTAGTTATTCATCATTTTAGATCTATTCCTTTAAATGTTTCAAGAATGTATTAATAATTTTAAAAGTTTTAGAGCAGTATAAATTGTTATTGAAATTTAAGTTTAAAATGTTCAAGAAATCTCAAATTTAAACCTTTTTATTAAAATCGTCGCACAAACTTGCAACACTTATTGTGTAGTAAACGTGTGAACTGATTACCTTGCATGTTTTTTAATGTTGCATGCTTGTCGAAATAATTAGGCATGTTTTTTAATGTTGCATGCTTGTCGAAATAATTAGCTTGAACTACAGTCAAGTCTCCATATAGCAAAGTCGCAAGGGACCTTTGAGAAGGTTATATAGAAACTTCGTAAAGCAGAAAATGGTAAATTTCTATGCTTAGTTTTTAACCAAGGTAAAATCTAATCATTCGCAGAATTAATCAATTTTAAAATGGCTTGATCAACATCGTCATACACGCACAATAGTACTCGTCTTGCATTAGAATTGCACATTTCACAAACTTTACTTTAAATTGACTAATTATTTTGTAGTATAGTACTATTTGTAGGAATTCTTTTTTTTTTTTTTTTTTGCAGCTACATACTTCTACTTAATCCTGTTTTCAACATCATTGATTAATGAAATTTTTTCCTTTTGTCAAACACGTTCTCTTCAACGCTAGGTGAAAATGAACACAACATGCACATGGTTAGTTCAAGAGACTCCAGCCCCAACCAACATCAACACTCTTGGAAACCTCGCCCCCTCAAGGAATTCTACCCTCCTCATCCCCTTTCATCACCACAAGTGACAAAGAGAAAAAAAATCATAGAATGAGTAAATCACAGCAAAAGCACCAGAACAAAGAGTTCTATTTTGTGAAATATCGACTTTCTCCATAAAAAATTTGCAATACTGAATTCGGCTGTTTGATATTCGTTAAAGAGAGGCAGATTTGCATGCTTTTTTATTGAAACTTTCTGTGTCGCTGAACATGCTTCGTTAAATAGTGTTTGCTAAACGGAGACTCGACTGTATTTTTTCTGTTTGTAACTTTTAATTTATTTTTGCTTGTTTTAAATGTGTCTATATTGTCTGCCTTTAACAATACAGACTGTCAATGTAACATGTGGAACTTAATTGATAGAATAATTTTTGAGTTTTTTTTTCATTGCATGTGCTTTCCTTTTACTACGCTTGTTTAAATTTTATCTTTTTTAAATGCATGTCTCTGGACAATTGTAGTATTGACAGTCCAGAACTTTTATCCTGGAACCAGAAAACCGGCAATTTTTTGTCTATTTTCCCGCCATTTATAAAAAAAATACACATTTTCGGTAATTTTTGAAAAAATATGCATTGTTTTGAAATACCGAAACGAATATGAACTGTTTTTTAATAAAAACCTTATTACTCACGTATAACTGAAGAAAATGTTCACAAAAACGAAGCGGGGTAAAATTTCTTTGGAAATATTTTTTTGAATTAAGTACACTCGTAAGTTGGAAATTTTCGTGTTTTTTTTCAATTGAAAACTAAAGAAATGAATATTGTCGCATTCTAATGCAATATTGTTTTGAACAATGTTTAAAATTAAAACTGTTTAGAAGGTACGTGACACCACGAAATTGCGGGAAATGCTGAAAGCCAGAATTGCGAATTTTCTGGATGGTTGATCGTGGAATCTAGAAATCGTTCAACGAAGACTAATTAGGCTGCAAGAACTCACAAATCAAATTCCTATTGATATTACAAAAAGCAATAGTTATCAATAACGACCATAATCACAAACACAAAATCTTTATAAAAATTAAATTAAAAAAAAACTTGTTCATGAAAAATTCTTTATGCACTATAGCAAGAAAATCTCACATTTACGTTCAAAAACTTGCGTCTAGCCCTTCCCTTCATTTTTTTCCTCGTTTTAAAACATCGAAAGGTGGTGAATTTTTTTTTTCTTTTTCATATCGAATGTGAGGGTCTGAGGTCTTGCGAATAACTTGAAGTTTTTTGGTGTTTAAATTATTCTTTCTTTTCAAGTAGTTTTTAATTTTTTGATAGTATTTATAAGCATTTCTGAACTGTTTTTTTTTCTTATTTTAATATTACTATTTATTATAGTAATTTAAGTTTTATAAACAATCGGC